>NW_026991393.1:0-26134 GCF_036370855.1 Dromaius novaehollandiae | reverse complement strand
CCTTCGAGAACCACGTCGACTCGTGAGGCCCCCCCTGCCCCAAAATCCCCCCCCCCCAAATCCCCAGGGACCCCCCCAAATTCCCCGGGACCCCCCCCAAAAAAAATCCCGGCTCCAAGAGCCCCCCAAAACTAGCAGGGACCCCCCAAAAGCAGCCGGGGGCGAGGGCTGGCGCCTTGTTGCTTCCCCGGGGGGGGTCACCCCCTAAATCCCCCTTTTTCCCCCCAATTTGGGGTTTGGGGGGGCGCTGGGGGGGTGGCGGATTTGGGGGACCCCCCAGCACCCCATATTGCCCCCCCCAGCCGCGAGAGCCCCCCCCAAACTAGCAGGGAGCCCCCAAAATCAGCCGAGGGTTTGGGGGGCAAGAGCTGGTGCCTTGCTGCTTCCCGGGGAGGGGGGTCACCCCCAAAATCCCCCTTTTTCCCCCCAATTTGGGGTTTGGGGGGTGCTGGGGGGTGGCGGATTTGGGGGGACCCCCCAGCACCCCATATTGCCCCCCAGCTGCAAGAGCCCCCCCAAACTAGCAGGGACCCCCCAAAATCAGCCGAGGGTTTGGGGGCAAGAGCTGGTGCCTTGCTGCTTCCTGGGGGGGGGTCACCCCCTAAATCCCCCTTTTTCCCCCCAATTTGGGTTTGGGGGGGCGCTGGGGGGGGTGGCGGATTTGGGGGACCCCCCGGCACCCCATATTGCCCCCCCAGCTGCAAAAGCCCCCCCCAAACTAGCAGGGACCCCCCCAAAATCAGCCGAGGGTTTGGGGGCAAGAGCTGGTGCCTTGCTGCTTCCGGGGGAGGGGGGTCACCCCCAAAATCCCCCTTTTTCCCCCAATTTGGGGTTTGGGGGGTGCTGGGGGGTGGCGGATTTGGGGGACCCCCCAGCACCCCAAATTCCCCCCCAAAAGAAGTCACGGCCTCGGGACCCCCCCAAAACTAGCAGGGACCCCCCAAAAGCAGCGGGGTCGAGGGCTGGTGCCTTGTTGCTTCCCTGGGGGGGGGTCACCCCCTAAATCCCCCTTTTTCCCCCCAATTTGGGGTTTGGGGGGGCGCTGGGGGGGTGGCGGATTTGGGGGACCCCCCAGCACCCCATATTGCCCCCCCAGCTGCGAGAGCCCCCCCAAACTAGCAGGGACCCCCCCAAAATCAGCCGAGGGTTTGGGGGCAAGAGCTGGCGCCTTGCTGCTTCCCGGGGAGGGGGGTCACCCCCAAAATCCCCCTTTTCCCCCCCAATTTGGGGTTCGGGGGGGCGCTGGGGGGGTGGCAGATTTGGGGGGACCCCCCAGCACCCCAAATCCCCCCCCAGCCCCCAATTCCCCCCCCAGGGCCAAGCAGCAGGCGAAGATGGCCGAATACTGCCGCAATATTTTTGGGGACGCGCTGCTCATCGAGCCGCTGGAGAAGTACCCGGTGGGTGCGGGGGGGCCGCGGCGGGTTGGGGGGGGCACCGGGGGGATTTGGGGGTGCAGGGGGGTTTTTGGGGGTGCAGAGCTGATTTTTGGGGTGCTGGGGGTCATTTGGGGGCGCGGGGGGTTGTTTGGGGGGGCCTGACCCCCAGGTTGGCGGTGGATTTTGGGGGCACAGGGTGGATTTGGGGGGGGCCCAGGGTGGCTTTTGGGGGTCCCAGGGTGCGATTTGGGGGTGCAGGGGGGTTTTGGGGGGTGCCGGGCTGATTTTTGGGGGTGCTGGGGGTCATTTGGGGGCGCGGGGGGGTCGTTTTGGGGGTGTCTGACCGCTGCCCCCCAGGTCAACGGTGGAGTCCCCCAGGTCAACGGTGGAGTTTGGGGGCCCAGGGTGGATTTGGGGGGGCCCAGGGTGGGTTTTGGGGGGCTCAGGGTGGGATTTGGGGGTGCAGGGGGGGTTTTGGGGGTGCAGAGCTGATTTTGGGGTGCCAGGGGTCCTTTTGGGGGTGCGGGGGGGTCATTTTGGGGGGGGCCTGACCACTGCCCCCCAGGTCAACGGTGGATTTTGGGGGCCCAGGGTGGATTTGGGGGCTCAGGGTGGGATTTGGGGGTGCAGGGGGGATTTTGGGGGTGCAGGGCTGATTTTTGGGGTGCTGGGGGTCATTTTGGGGGTGCGGGGGGGTCATTTGGGGGGGCCTCACCCCTGCCCCCCCGGTCGGCGGTGGAGTTTGGGGGCCCAGGGTGGATTTGGGGGGGCCTGGGGTGGCTTTTGGGGGGCTCAGGGAGGGATTTGGGGTGCAGGGGGGTTTTTGGGGGGTGCAGGGCTGATTTTTGGGGTGCTGGGGGTCATTTGGGGGTGCGGGGGGGTCATTTTGGGGGGGCCTCACCCCTGCCCCCCAGGTCGGCGGTGGATTTTGGGGGCACAGGGTGGATTTGGGGGGGGCCCAGGGTGCGATTTGGGGGTGCAGGGGGGTTTTTGGGGTGCCGAGCTGATTTTTGGGGGTGCTGGGGGTCATTTGGGGCGGCGGGGGGGTCGTTTTGGGGGTGTCTGACCGCTGCCCCCCAGGTCGACGGTGGAGTTTGGGGGCCCAGGGTGGATTTGGGGGGGGGCCAGGGTGGCTTTTGGGGGGCGCAGGGTGGGATTTGGGGGTGCAGGGGGGTTTTTGGGGGTGCAGAGCTGATTTTTGGGGTGCCAGGGGTCCTTTTGGGGGTGCGGGGGGGTCATTTTTGGGGGGGCCTCACCCCTGCCCCCCAGGTCAACGGTGGATTTTGGGGGCGCAGGGTGGATTTGGGGGGGTCCCAGGGTGGCTTTTGGGGGGCAGAGCAGATTTTGGGGGTGCAGGGGGGTTTTTGGGGGTGCCGAGCTGATTTTTGGGGGTGCCGGGGGTCATTTGGGGGCGCGGGGGGGTGGTTTTGGGGGGGTCTGACCGCTGCCCCCCCAGCTGCAGCCCGGGGTGCCCCTGCCCAGCCCCCAGGACCTGCTGGGCCGAATCCTGGTGAAGAACAAGAAGCGGCGCCCGCGGCCCCCCCCGGCCCCCCCCGAGGGCAGCAGCCTCCGCAAACGCCCCCCCGAGCCCCCCCGCCGGCGACGCCGACCCCCCCGGTACGCAAAGACCCCCCCGGGGGCACCCCCAGACCCCCCCGCACCCCCAAACCCCCCCGTACGGCCCCCCAAACCGCCCCGCGGTCCCCCAAGGGCCCCCGAGTGCGGCATCACCCCCCCCGAGCCCCCCGCCGGCGACGCCGACCCCCCCGGTACGCGGAGACCCCCCCGGGGGCACCCCCAGACCCCCCTGCACCCCCAAACCCCCCCGTACGGCCCCCCCAAACCGTCCCAAGGGCCCCCGAGTGCGGCATCACCCCCCCCCGAGCCCCCCGCCGGCGACGCCGACCCCCCCGGTACGCGGAGACCCCCCCGGGGGCACCCCCAGACCCCCCCGCACCCCCAAACCCCCCCGTACGGCCCCCCCAAACCATCCCAAGGGCCCCCGAGTGCGGCATCACCCCCCCCGAGCCCCCCGCCGGCGACGCCGACCCCCCCGGTACGTGGAGACCCCCCGGGGGCACCCCCAGACCCCCCCGCACCCCCAAACCCCCCCGTACGGCCCCCCCAAACTGCCCCGCGGTCCCCCAAGGGCCCCCGAATGCGGCATCACCCCCCCCGAGCCCCCCGCCGGCGACGCCGACCCCCCCGGTACGGGGAGACCCCCCCGGGGGCACCCCAAAACCCCCCCGCACCCCCAAACCCCCCCGTACGGCCCCCCCAAACCGTCCCAAGGGCCCCCGAGTGCGGCATCCCCCCCCCCCGAGCCCCCCGCCTGCGACGCCGACCCCCCGGTACGCGGAGACCCCCCCCGGGGGCACCCCCAGACCCCCCCGCACCCCCAACCCCCCCGTACGGCCCCCCCGAACTGCCCCATACCCCAAAATGTCTGGATAAAGCCCCCCCCAAATCCTCCTGCACCCCAACCCCCCCCAGGGCCCCCCCCAAACCCTTCTGCACCCCCAAACCCCCCCATGGCCCCCCCAAACCCTTCTGCACCCCAAAACCCCTCCCACAGCCCCCCCAACCCCCCCCACAGCCCCCCCAAACCCTCCTGCACCCCAAAACCCACCCAGCCCCCCCCAACTCCCCCGGGGGGGGCTCCGGGGGCGGCCAGGGGCTTTGGGGGCCCCCCTGACCCCCCCCCGACGCAGGGGCCCCCCCGGCGGAGCCCCCCGAAAGCGGCGCCCCCCCCGCGGCACCCGGCGGCGACGAGAAGGCGCCGAAGCTGGGGGAGCCCCGGAAATCCATCGGTGGGTGCCGGGGGGGGGGGGATTTGGGGGTGCAAAGGGGGGGCTGCAGGGGGGCTGGGGCAGATTTGGGGGTCCCGGGGGGGGATTTGGGGGTGCAAAGGGGGGGCTGCGGGGGGGCTGGGGCAGATTTGGGGGTCCCGGGGGGGGTGTTGGGGGTCCCGGGGGGGGGATTTGGGGGTCCCGGGGGGATTTGGGGGTGCAAAGGGGGGGCTGCGGGGGGGCTGGGGCAGATTTGGGGGTCCCGGGGGGTGTTGGGGGTGCTGGGGGGGATTTGGGGGTCCCGGGGGGGGATTTGGGGGTGCAAAGGGGGGCTGCGGGGGGGCTGGGGCAGATTTGGGGGTCCCGGGGGGGGTGTTGGGGGTGCTGGGGGGGATTTGGGGGGGCTGGGGCAGATTTGGGGGTCCCGGGGGGGGATTTGGGGGTCCCGGGGGGGATTTGGGGGTGCAAAGGGGGGGCTGCGGGGGGGCTGGGGCAGATTTGGGGGTCCCGGGGGGGTGCAGGGGTGCTGGGGGGGATTTGGGGGTCCCGGGGGGGGATTTGGGGGTGCAAAGGGGGGGCTGCGGGGGGGCTGGGGCAGATTTGGGGGTCCCGGGGGGGTGTTGGGGGTCCCGGGGGGGGATTTGGGGGTCCCGGGGGGGATTTGGGGGTGCAAAGGGGGGGCTGCGGGGGGGCTGGGGCAGATTTGGGGGTCCCGGGGGGGATTTGGGGGTGCAAAGGGGGGCTGCGGGGGGGCTGGGGCAGATTTGGGGGTCCCGGGGGGTGCTGGGGGATTTGGGGGGGCTGTGGGGAGATTGGGGGGTACCGGGGGGATTTGGGGGTGCAAGGGGGCAGATTTGGGGGGGCTGGAGGGATTTGGGGGTGCCAGGAGGGATTTGGGGGTGCAAGATTTGGGGGGCAGGGGCAAATTTGGGGGTGCCGGGGGGGATTTGGGGGTCCCAGGGGGGATTTGGGGGGGCTGGGGCAGATTTGGGGGTCCAAGGCGGGATTTGGGGGTGCTGGGGGGATCCGGTGGCCCTGGGGGGGGATTTGGGGGTGCAAAGCAGGATTTTGGGGGGCTGGGGGGCAGATCTGGGGATGCCGGGGGGGATCTGGGGGTCTGGGGCAGATTTGGGGGGGCTGGGGGGAGATTGGGGGGTGCCAGGAGGGATTTGGGGGTGCAAGGTGGGATTTGGGGGGCAGGGGCAAATTTGGGGGTCCCGGGGGGATTTGGGGGTGCAGGGGGGCAGATTTGGGGGGCTGGGGGGAGATTTGGGGGGGCTGGGGGGATTTGAGTGTGCAGGGGGCAGATTTGGGGGTGCCGGGGGGATTTGGGGGTGTCATGGGCAGATTTGGGGGGCTGGGGGGAGATTTGGGGGGGCTGGGGGGATTTGGGGGTGCAGGGGGCAGATTTGGGGTGCCGGGAGGATTTGGGGGTGTCATGGGGCAGATTTGGGGGGCTGGGGGGAGATTTGGGGGGGCTGGGGGGATTTGGGGGTGCAGGGGGCAGATTTGGGGTGCCGGGAGGATTTGGGGGTGTCATGGGGCAGATTTGGGGGGCTGGGGGGAGATTTGGGGGGCTGGGGGGAGATTTGGGGGGGGGTGCCAGGAGGCAGATTTGGGGGTGCCGGGGTGGATTGGGGGGGGCAGATTTGAGGGTGCCGGGTCAGATTTGGGGGTGCCGGGGGGATTGGGGGGTGCAAGGATGGATTGGGGGGGCTCGGGGGCAGATTTGGGGGGCTCAGGGGGGTCAGATTTGGGGGTGCAGACCCGCCCCCCCCCCCTCACCCCCCATCGCCCCCCCCAGACCGCGAGGCCGACAGCGAGGAGGAGGAGGAGGACGAGCAGCCGGAGCTGAAGAAGCCCACCACGGACGAGGTGGGGTTCGGGGGGGGCCCTGGCCAGTTCGGGGGGTCCCCGGCGGTTCGGGGGGGTCCCCGGCGGTTCGGGGGGGTCCCCGGGCGGTTCGGGGGGGCTCACGCCGCTCGGGGGGGGCCCAGGGCACGGCCAGCAGCGAGGTCAACGCCACGGAGGAGATGTCCAACCTGGTCAACTACGTGGAGCCCGTCAAGTTCAAGTCCTTCCAGGCCGCCAGCAGTGAGTGGCGATGGGGGGGGGGGGGCTCGGGGGGGGTTTGGGGGGGTCCTGAGGGGGTTTTGGGGGGTCCTGAGGGGGTTTTGGGGGGGCTCGGGGGGGTTTTGGGGGGATCCCGAAAGGTTTGGGGGGGATTCGGAGGGGTTTGGGGGGGTCTGGAGGGGGTTTGAGGAGGCCCTGGTGGCTTATGGGGTCCTGGGGGAGTTTGGGGGGCTCGGAGCATTTTGGGGGGGCTCGGGGGTGTTTTGGGGGGTCCTGAGGGGGTTTTGGGGGGTCCTGAGGGGGTTTTGGGGGGATTCAGAGGGGTTCAGGGGGGCTTTGGAGGGATCTGGAGGGGGTTTGAGGAGGCCCCGGTGGCTTATGGGGGTCCTGGGGCATTTTGGGGGTCCTGGGGGCATTTTGGGGGGTCTCGGGGCATTTTGGGGGGCTCAGGGGGGTTTTGGGGGGTCCTGAGGGGTTTTAGGGGGTCCTGAGGGGGTTTTGGGGGGATTCAGAGGGGACTTGGGGGGATTCAGAGGGGTTTTGGGGGGATCTGGAGGGATCTGGAGGGGGTTTGAGGAGGCCCTGGTGGCTTATGGGGTCCTGGGGGAGTTTGTGGGGCTTGAGGCATTTTGGGGGGGCTCGGGGGGGTTTGGGGGTCCTGAGGGGGTTTGGGGGGTCCTGAGGCGTTTTGGGGGGGTTGGGGGGATCTGAAGGGGGTTTGAGGAGGCCCCGGTGGCTTATGGGAGTCCTGGGGGAGTTTGGGGGGGCTCGAGGCGTTTTGGGGGGTCCTGGTGGGTTTGGGGGGTCCTGAGGGGGTTTTGGGGGGTCCTGAGGGGTTTGGGGGGGTCTGGAGGGGGTTTGGGGGGATTCAGAGGGGTTTTGGGGGGCTTTGGAGGGATCTGGAGGGGGTTTGAGGAGGCCCCAGTGGCTTATGGGGGTCCTGGGGCATTTTGGGGGTCCTGGGGGCGTTTTGGGGGTCTCGGGGCATTTTGGGAGGGCTCAGGGGGGTTTTGGGGGGGTCCTGAGGGGGTTTTGGGGGGTCCTGAGGGGTTTTGGGGGGTCCCAAAAGGTTTGGGGGGATTCGGAGGGGTTGGGGGGGGTCTGGAGGGTGTTTGGAGGGATCTGGAGGGGGTTTGAGGAGGCCCTGGTGGCTTATGGGGGTCCTGGGGCATTTTGGGGGGTCTCGGGGCATTTTGGGGGGGGCTCGGGGGGGGTTTGGGGGGGCTCAGGGGGGTTTGGGGGGTCCTGAGGGGGTTTTGGGGGGGTCCTGAGGAGGTTTTGGGGGGATCCCAAAAGGTTTGGGGGGGATTCGGAGGGGTTTGGGGGGGTCTGGAGGGGGTTTGGAGGGATCTGGAGGGGTTTGAGGAGGCCCTGGTGGGTTTTGGGGGGTCCTGGTGGGTTTGGGGGGCTCAGGGGTGATTTGGGGGGCTCGGGGGTGTTTTGGGGGGTCCTGAGGGGGTTTTGGGGGGATTCAGAGGGGATTTGGGGGGATTCAGAGGGGTTTTGGGGGGATCTGGAGGGATCTGAAGGGGGTTTGAGGAGGCCCTGGTGGCTTATGGGGTCCTGGGGGTGTTTGGGGGGGGCTCAGGGTGATTTGGGGGGGTCCTGGTGGGTTTGGGGGGGCTCGGGGGGGTTTGGGGGGTCCTGAGGGGTTTTGGGGGGATTCAGAGGGATTTGGGGGGATCTGGAGGGGGTTTGAGGAGGCCCCGGTGGCTTATGGGGGTCCTGGGGCGTTTTGGGGGGGTCGGGGCAATTTGGGGGGGGCTCAGGGCATTTGGGGGGGCTCAGGGGCATTTTGGGGGGTCCTGAGGGGGTTTTGGGGGATCCTGAGGGGGTTTTGGGGGTCCTGAGGGGTTTGGGGGGTCCTGAGGGGGTTTTGGGGGGATTCAGAGGGATTTGGGGGGATCTGGAGGGGGTTTGAGGAGGCCCCGGTGGCTTATGGGGGTCCTGGGGGCGTTTGGGGGTCCTGGGGGCATTTTGGGGGTCTCGGGGCATTTTGGGGGGGCTCAGGGGGGTTTTGGGGGGGTCCTGAGGGGTTTTGGGGGGTCCTGAGGGGGTTTTGGGGGGATTCAGAGGGGTTTTGGGGGGGTTTGGAGGGATCTGGAGGGGGTTTGAGGAGGCCCTGGTGGCTTATGGGGGTCCTGGGGCATTTTGGGGGGTCTCGGGGCGATCTGGGGGGGGGCTCAGGGGGGTTTTGGGGGGGTCCTGAGGGGTTTTAGGGGGTCCTGAGGGCATTTTGGGGGATCCTGAGGGGGTTTTGGGGGGTCCTGAGGGGGTTTTGGGGGGCTTTGGAGGGATCTGGAGGGGGGTTGAGGAGGCCCCGGTGGCTTATGGGGGTCCTGGGGGAGTTTGGGGGGGTCTCGGGGCGTTTTGGGGGGTCTCGGGGCATTTTGGGGCGTCTCGGGGCATTTTGGGGGGGCTCGGGGGGGTTTTGGGGGGTCCTGAGGGGGGTTGGGGGGATCCGGAGGGGTCTGGGGGGACCCTGGGGGGCTTATGGGGGTCCTGGGTGGTTTGGGGGGGCTCTAGGGGGTTCGGGGGGGCCACGAGGGACTATTGGGGCTCCTGGGGGGGGGTTCACGGGGGTCCTGGGGGGGATTTGGGGGGGGCCCAGGAGGATTTGGGGGGGGCAGGAGGATTTGGGGGGTGTCCAGGCAATTTGGGGGCCCCCAGGGCGATTTGGGGGGGTCCCGGGTAACTTGGGGGGGCAGGAGAATTTGGGGGGGGGGCAGGAGAATTTGGGGGGGGCAGGAGGATTTGGGGGGGCAGGAGAATTTGGGGGGGGCAGGAGGATTTGGGGGGTGTCCAGGCAATTTGGGGGCCCCCAGGGCGATTTGGGGGGGTCCCGGCTAACTTGGGGGGGCAGGAGAATTTGGGGGGGGGCAGGAGAATTTGGGGGGGGGCAGGAGAATTTGGGGGGCCCCCGGCTCATTTAGGGGGTGCGCAGAGAGAATGGAGGAAGGCAGTGAGATGTGGGGGGGGGGGGGGCTGGAAACCGAGCCCCTGGGGCGGGTTGGGGGGGGCGCAATGGGTCGGGGGGGGCCCAGCGGGGTCGGGGGGGGCCCCCCCAAGGCCAGCGGCTGATTTTGGGGTGCCCCCGGCCCCCCCAGAGCGCAACAAGGCCTTCGAGATGTCGTCCTTCGTGGAGACCAAGGGGCTGGAGCAGCTCACCAAGAGCCCCCTCGAGTTCGTGGAGTATCCTCCGCTTTTGGGGGGGCCCCCCCGGGTTTTGGGGGGGGGCCCTCGGGTCTGGGGGGGGGGCAGGAGGTGGGGGAGACCCTCTGGATTTGGGGGAGCCCCTCTGGAGGTGGGGGAGCCCCTCTGGTTTTGGGGGGACCCCTCGGTTTTGGGGGGGCCCCGAAGATGGGGGAACGTCTCTGGATTTGGGGGGGGGCCCTGGATTTTGGGGGCCTCTCGGGTTTTGGGGGGGGCCCTGGAGGTGGGGGAGCCCCCCTGGATTTGGGGGGGCCGCTCTGGATGTTGGGGAGCCCCCCCGGATTTGGGGGACCCCCCCAAGAGGAGCAGGGATCCCCCCAAGAGATGGGGACGACGGAGGGTTTGGGGGTGTCCGGGGGGGGCAGGCGGGTTTTGGGGTGTATTTGGGTGTTTTTGGGGTGCATTAGGGGTTTTGGGGTGTATTTGGGTGTTTTTGGGGTGCATTAGGGGTTTTGGGGGGCCTTGGGGAAACCCAGAGGGGTTTTGGGGTGCAATGGGGGGGTTTGGGGGGGCAGGCAGGTTTTGGGGTGCATTTGGGTGGTTTTGGGGTGCATTAGGAGGGTTTTGGGGTGCAGTGGGGGGTTTTGGGGTGCATTAGAGGGGTTTTGGGGTGTATTGGGGCAGTTATGGGGCACCGTGGGGCAGCTATGGGGCAGGCTGGGGGTGTCCACATGGGCCTGGGTGGCAGCAGGGCAGGTTTGGGGGTGCTGGGGGTGCTATGGGGCACCTCTAGGGCGCCATGGGGCAGCTGGGGGACCCCAGAGGGCAGTTTGGGGACTCTATGGGGCAGCTATGGGGCACCGTGGGGCAGCTATGGGGCGGACTCAGGGTGTCTATGCAGGCTGGGGTGGCAGCAGGGCAGATTTTGGGGTGCTGGGGGTGCCATGGGGCAGCTTGGGGACCCTATAGGGCAGTTAGGGGACTCTACGGGGCAGTTAGGGGGCACCGTGGGGCAGCTATGGGGCAGCTATGGGGCAGGCTGGGGGTGTCCACATGGGCCTGGGTGGCAGCAGGGCAGGTTTGGGGGTGCTGGGGGTGCTATGGGGCAGCTCGGGGAGACCGTAGGGCAGCTCAGGGATGCCGTGGGGCAGCAATGGGGCAGCCATGGGGCAGCTATGGGGCAGCTATGGGGCAGCTATGGGGCGCAGTGGCCCTTGACGGCGACGCAGGTACAACAAGAAGCAGCTGAGCCGCATCTACCCCAAGGGCACCCGGGTGGATTCCTCCAACTACCAGCCGCAGCTCTTCTGGAACGCCGGCTGCCACATGGTGGCCCTCAACTTCCAGACCCTCGGTCAGCCCCATAGCTGCCCCATAGCTGCCCCATAGCTGCCCCACGGCGCGGTCACCTGCCCCACAGCACGGCCCCGGGGCCCCCCGGCGCGATCCCCCCGGGCGTCGGGGCTCTGCTGGGTGCTGCGTGGTGGCCCTCAACTTCCAGACCCTCGGTCAGCCCCATAGCTGCCCCATAGCTGCCCCATAGCGCGGTCTCCTGCCCCACAGCGGCCCCATAGCGTGGCCTCGGGGCCCCCCGGCGCGATCCCCCCGGGCGTCGGGGCTCTGCTGGGTGCTGCGTGGTGGCCCTCAACTTCCAGACCCTCGGTCAGCCCCATAGCTGCCCCATAGCTGCCCCACGGCGCGGTCTCCTGCCCCACAGCACGGCCCCGGGGCCCCCCGGCGCGATCCCCCCGGGCGTCGGGGCTCTGCTGGGTGCTGCGTGGTGGCCCTCAACTTCCAGACCCTCGGTCAGCCCCATAGCTGCCCCATAGCTGCCCCACGGCGCGGTCTCCTGCCCCACAGCACGGCCCCGGGGCCCCCCGGCGCGATCCCCCCGGGCGTCGGGGCTCTGCTGGGTGCTGCGTGGTGGCCCTCAACTTCCAGACCCTCGGTCAGCCCCATAGCTGCCCCATAGCTGCCCCATAGCTGCCCCACGGCGCGGTCTCCTGCCCCACAGCACGGCCCCGGGGCCCCCCGGCGCGATCCCCCCAGGCGTCGGGGCTCTGCTGGGTGCTGCGTGGTGGCCCTCAACTTCCAGACCCTCGGTCAGCCCCATAGCTGCCCCATAGCTGCCCCATAGCGCGGTCTCCTGCCCCATGGCGGCCCCATAGCGTGGCCTCAGGGCCCCCCGGCGCGATCCCCCCGGGCCTCGGGGCTCTGCTGGGTGCTGCGTGGTGGCCCTCAACTTCCAGACCCTCGGTCAGCCCCATAGCTGCCCCATAGCTGCCCCATAGCTGCCCCACGGCGCGGTCTCCTGCCCCACAGCACGGCCCCGGGGCCCCCCGGCGCGATCCCCCCGGGCGTCGGGGCTCTGCTGGGTGCTGCGTGGTGGCCCTCAACTTCCAGACCCTCCGTCAGCCCCATAGCTGCCCCATAGCTGCCCCATAGTTGCCCCACGGCGCGGTCTCCTGCCCCACAGCACGGCCCCGGGGCCCCCCGGCGCGATCCCCCCGGGCGTCGGGGCTCTGCTGGGTGCTGTGTGGTGGCCCTCAACTTCCAGACCCTCGGTCAGCCCCACGGCTGCCCCATAGCTGCCCCATAGCGCGGTCTCCTGCCCCACAGCGGCCCCATAGCGTGGCCTCGGGGCCCCCCGGCGCGATCCCCCCGGGCGTCGGGGCTCTGCTGGGTGCTGCGTGGTGGCCCTCAACTTCCAGACCCTCGGTCAGCCCCATAGCTGCCCCATAGCTGCCCCATAGCTGCCCCACGGCGCGGTCTCCTGCCCCACAGCACGGCCCCGGGGCCCCCCGGCGCGATCCCCCCGGGCGTCGGGGCTCTGCCGGGTGCTGCGTGGTGGCCCTCAACTTCCAGACCCTCGGTCAGCCCCATAGCTGCCCCATAGCTGCCCCATAGCGCGGTCTCCTGCCCCACAGCGGCCCCATAGCGTGGCCTCGGGGCCCCCCGGCGCGATCCCCCCGGGCGTCGGGGCTCTGCTGGGTGCTGCGTGGTGGCCCTCAACTTCCAGACCCTTGGTCAGCCCCACGGCTGCCCCATAGCTGCCCCATAGCGCGGTCTCCTGCCCCATGGCGGCCCCATAGCGTGGCCTCAGGGCCCCCCGGCGCGATCCCCCGGGCGTCGGGGCTCTGCTGGGTGCTGCGTGGTGGCCCTCAACTTCCAGACCCTCGGTCAGCCCCACGGCTGCCCCATAGCTGCCCCATAGCTGCCCCACGGCGCGGTCATCTGCCCCACAGCACGGCCCCGGGGCCCCCCGGCGCGATCCCCCCAGGCGTCGGGGCTCTGCCGGGTGCTGCGTGGTGGCCCTCAACTTCCAGACCCTCGGTCAGCCCCATAGCTGCCCCATAGCTGCCCCATAGCGCGGTCTCCTGCCCCACAGCGGCCCCATAGCGTGGCCTCGGGGCCCCCCGGCGCGATCCCCCCGGGCGTCGGGGCTCTGCCGGGTGCTGCGTGGTGGCCCTCAACTTCCAGACCCTCGGTCAGCCCCATAGCTGCCCCATAGCTGCCCCATAGCGCGGTCTCCTGCCCCACAGCGGCCCCATAGCGTGGCCTCGGGGCCCCCCGGCGCGATCCCCCCGGGCGTCGGGGCTCTGCTGGGTGCTGCGTGGTGGCCCTCAACTTCCAGACCCTCGGTCAGCCCCACGGCTGCCCCATAGCTGCCCCATAGCTGCCCCACGGCGCGGTCTCCTGCCCCGCAGCACGGCCCCAGGGCCCCATAGCGCTGCTCCTGCAGCCCAGCTCCTGCCCCCCAGCACAACCCTGGCCCCATAGATGCTGCCCCACGGCCCGGCTCCTGCCCCACGGCATGGCCCTGGCCCCGTAGCCCTGCCCCATGGCATGGTGACAGCCCCATGGCAGCCCCCCCCAGCCCCATGGCTGCCCCACGGCACACTCCCCAGACCCCCAGCCTTCCTCCCTAGACCCCCAAGCTGCCCCCCAGACCCCCAAGCTGCCCCCCAGCCCCATAGCAGACCCCTCCCAGCCCCACAGCAGACCCCCAACCCACCCCATAGACCCCCAAGCTGCCCCCCCAGACCCCCAGCCCACCCCCTAGACCCCCAGGCTGCCCCTCCAGCCCCACAACAGACCCCCACCAGGCCCCCAACCCACCCCCAGACCCTCAGCCTGTTCCCCAGCCCCATAGCAGACCCCCAACCCGCCCCGTAGACCCCAGCCTTCCCCGTCAGCCCCATAGCAGCCTCCCCCCAGACCCCCAACCTTCCTCCCTAGACCCCCAAGCTGCCCCCCAGCCCCACGGCAGACCCCCAGACCCCCCCAGACCCCCAGGCCGCCCCTTCAGCCCCATAGCAGACCCCCAACCCACCCCCCAGCCCCCCAGGCAGCTCCAAAGACCCCCAACCCACCCCCTAGACCCCCAACCTTCCTCCCTAGACCCCCAAGTTGCCCCCCAGACCCCCCCCAGACCCCCAGCAGACCCCCAGACCCCCCCCAGACCCCCAGCCTTCCCCTTCAGCCCCATAGCAGCCTCCCCCCAGACCCCCAAGCTGCCCCCCAGCCCCCCGGCAGACCCCCAGGCCCCCCCCCCAGCCCCCCAGGCTGCCCCCAAGACCCCCAACCAGTCCCCCCAGCCCACCCCCCAGACCCCCAAGCTGCCCCCCAGCCCCCCAGCAGACCCCCAGACCCCCCCCAGACCCCCAGCCTTCCCCTTCAGCCCCATAGCAGCCTCCCCCCAGACCCCCAAGCTGCACCCCAGCCCCCCAGCAGACCCCCAAGACCCCCAACCAGCCCCCCAGGCCACCCCCCAGCCCCCCAACCCACCCCCTAGACCCCCAACCAGCCCCCCAGCAGACCCCCAGCCCCCCCCAGCCCCCCAGGCTGCCCCCAAGACCCCCAACCAGCCCCCCCAGGCCACCCCCCAGACCCCCAACCCACCCCCCAGACCCCCAAGCTTCCCCCCCCAGCCCCCCAACCCACCCCCTAGACCCCCAAGCTGCCCCCCAGACCCCCCCAGACCCCCAGCCTTCCCCTTCAGCCCCATAGCAGCCTCCCCCCAGCCCCCCAAGCTGCCCCCCAGCCTCACGGCAGACCCCCAGCCCCCCAGGCCACCCCCCAGCCCCCCAACCCACCCCCCAGACCCCCAAGCTGCCCCCCAGCAGACCCCCAGACCCCCCCAGACCCCCAAGCTTCCCCCCCCAGCCCCCCAACCCACCCCCTAGACCCCCAAGCTTCCCCCCCCAGCCCCCCAACCCACCCCCTAGACCCCCAAGCTGCCCCCCCCAGCCCCCCAACCCACCCCCTAGACCCCCAACCAGCCCCCCCAGCCCCCCAACCCACCCCCTAGACCCCCAAGCTTCCCCCCCCAGACCCCCAACCCACCCCCCAGACCCCCAAGCTGCCCCCCAGCAGACCCCCAGCCCCCCCCCCGGCCCCCCGGCCGCCCCCCCGACGCGGCGCCGCCCCCCCAGACCTGCCGATGCAGCTCAACCTGGGCATGTTCGAGTACAACGGCCGCAGCGGCTTCCTGCTCAAGCCCGAGTTCATGCGGCGCCCGGACAAGGCCTTCGACCCCTTCACCGAGGACATCGTCGACGGCATCGTCGCCAACACCGTCAAGGTCAAGGTGGGGCTGGGGGGGGCCCCGGGCGGGGGTCGGGGGCCGGGGGGGGGTCCCCCAAGGGTCTTGGAGGGTTTGAGAGGGTCTTTGGGGGGTCTCCAAGGGGTCTCGGGGGGGTTGGGGTGTCCTTGATGGGTCTCTAAGGGGTTCCGGGGGGGTTTGATGGGTCTCCAAGGGGTTCTGGGGGGGCTTGAGGCGTCTCCAAGGGGTTCTGGGGGGGGTTGAGGCGTCTCCAAGGGGTTCGGGGGGGGTTGATGGGTCTCCAAGGGGTCCCGGGGGGGTTGGGGTGTCCTTGATGGGTCTCCAAGGGGTTCCGGGGGGGTTGATGGGTCTCCAAGGGGTTCCGGGGGGGTTGGGGTGTCCTTGATGGGTCTCCAAGGGGTCCCGGGGGGGTTGGGGTGTCCTTGATGGGTCTCCAAGGGGTTCTGGGGGGGTTTGATGGGTCTCCAAGGGGTCCCGGGGGGGTTGGGGTGTCCTTGATGGGTCTCCAAGGGGTCCCGGGGGGGGTTGATGGGTCTCCAAGGGGTTCTGGGGGGGTTTGATGGGTCTCCAAGGGGTCCCGGGGGGGTTGGGGTGTCCTTGATGGGTCTCCAAGGGGTTCCGGGGGGGGTTGATGGGTCTCCAAGGGGTCCCGGGGGGGTTGGGGTGTCCTTGATGGGTCTCTAAGGGGTTCCGGGGGGGGTTGATGGGTCTCCAAGGGGTCTCGGGGGGGTTGGGGTGTCCTTGATGGGTCTCTAAGGGGTTCCGGGGGGGTTTGATGGGTCTCCAAGGGGTCCCGGGGGGGTTGGGGTGTCCTTGATGGGTCTCCAAGGGGTTCCGGGGGGGTTTGATGGGTCTCCAAGGGGTTCTGGGGGGGGTTGAGGCGTCTCCAAGGGGTTCGGGGGGTTTGGGGTGTCTTTGATGGGTCTCTGGGGGGTTTGGGGTGTCCTTGATGGGTCTCCAAGGGGTCCCGGGGGGGTTGGGGTGTCTTTGATGGGTCTCCAGGGGGTTTGGGGTGGTCTTTGGTGGGTCTCTAAGGGGTTCCGGGGGGGTTGATGGGTCTCCAAGGGGTCCCAGGGGGGTTGGGGTGTCCTTGATGGGTCTCCAAGGGGTTCTGGGGGGGTTTGAGGCGTCTCCAAGGGGTTCGGGGGGGCTTGGGGTGTCTTTGATGGGTCTCTGGGGGGTTGGGGTGTCCTTGATGGGTCTCCAGGGGGTTTGGGGTGGTCTTTGGGGGGTCTCTAAGGGGTCCCGGGGGGGTTGGGGTGTCCTTGATGGGTCTCTAAGGGGTTCCGGGGGGGTTTGATGGGTCTCTAAGGGGTTCCGGGGGGGGTTGGGGTGTCCTTGATGGGTCTCCAAGGGGTCCCGGGGGGGTTGGGGTGTCCTTGATGGGTCTCCAGGGGGTTCCGGGGGGGTTGATGGGTCTCCAAGGGGTTCTGGGGGGGGTTGAGGCGTCTCCAAGGGGTTCGGGGGGTTTGGGGTGTCTTTGATGGGTCTCTGGGGGGTTTGGGGTGTCCTTGATGGGTCTCCAAGGGGTCCCGGGGGGGTTGGGGTGTCTTTGGTGGGTCTCCAGGGGGTTTGGGGTGGTCTTTGGGGGGTCTCTAAGGGGTTCTGGGGGGGTTGGGGTGTCCTTGATGGGTCTCCAGGGGGTTCCGGGGGGGTTTGATGGGTCTCCAAGGGGTTCTGGGGGGGTTGGGGTGTCCTTGATGGGTCTCCAGGGGGTTCCGGGGGGGTTTGATGGGTCTCCAAGGGGTTCTGGGGGGGTTTGAGGCGTCTCCAAGGGGTTCGGGGGGGTTGGGGTGTCTTTGATGGGTCTCTGGGGGGTTGGGGTGTCCTTGATGGGTCCCCAAGGGGTCTCGGGGGGGTTGATGGGTCTCCAAGGGGTCCCGGGGGGATTGGGGTGTCCTTGATGGGTCTCCAAGGGGTTCCGGGGGGGGTTGATGGGTCTCCAAGGGGTCCCGGGGGGGTTGAGGCGTCTCCAAGGGGTCTCTGGGGGGCTTGGGGTGTCCTTGATGGGTCTCTAGGGGGGTTTGGGGTGGTCTTTGGGGGGTCTCCAGGGGGTTCCAGGGGGGTTTGGGGAGGTTTTTTGGGTCCCAGAACAGGTTTTGGGGTGCTGGGATGGGGTTTTTGGGGTGCTGGGTTGATTTTGGGGTGCCTCCAGGTGATTTTGGGGCAGTTCCTCTCGGACAAGCGCGTGGGCATCTCCATGGAGGTTTGGGGGCCCCAGGGCAGGTTTTGGGGCTCCAGAACAGGATTTTGGGTCCCAGGACAGGTTTTTGGGTGCCAGGACAGGTTTTTTGGGTCCCAGGACAGGTTTTTGGGTGCCAGGACAGGGTTTTTGGGGTGCTGGGTTGATTTTGGGGTGCCGCCAGGTGATTTCGGGGCAGTTCCTCTCGGACAAGCGCGTGGGCATCTCCGTGGAGGTTTGGGGGCCCCAGGGCAGGTTTTTGGGGCTCCAGAACAGGATTTTGGGTCCCAGGACAGGTTTTTGGGGTCCCAGAACAGGTTTTTGGGTGCCAGGACAGGGTTTTTGGGTCCCAGGACAGGTTTTTGGGGTCCCAGGACAGGTTTTTTGGGTCCCAGGACAGGGTTTTGGGTCCCAGGACAGGTTTTTGGGTGCCAGGACAGGGGTTTGGGGCTCCAGAACAGGTTTTTGGGTGCCAGGACAGGTTTTTTGGGTGCCAGGACAGGTTTTTGGGTGCCAGGACAGGGTTTTTGGGTCCCAGGACAGGTTTTTGGGGTCCCAGGACAGGTTTTTTGGGTCCCAGGACAGGGTTTTGGGTCCCAGGACAGGTTTTTGGGTGCCAGGACAGGGGTTTGGGGCTCCAGAACAGGTTTTTGGGTGCCAGGACAGGGTTTTTGGGTGCCAGGACAGGGTTTTTGGGGTGCCGGGTTGATTTTGGGGTGCCTCCAGGTGATTTCGGGGCAGTTCCTCTCGGACAAGCGCGTGGGCATCTACGTGGAGGTTTGGGGGCACCAGGGCAGGTTTTGGGGCTCCAGGGCAGGTTTTTGGGTGCCAGGACAGGTTTTGGGGTCCCAGGACAGGGTTTTGGGCTCCAGAACAGGTTTTTGGGTCCTGGAACAGGTTTTTTGGGTCCCAGGACAGGTTTTTGGGGTCCCAGGACAGGTTTTGGGGTCCCAGGACAGGGTTTTGGGCTCCAGAACAGGTTTTTGGGTGCCAGGGCAGGTTTTTGGGTGCCAGGACAGGGTTTTTGGGGTGCTGGGTTGATTTTGGGGTGCCTCCAGGTGATCTCGGGGCAGTTCCTCTCGGACAAGCGCGTGGGCATCTACGTGGAGGTTTGGGGGCACCAGGGCAGGTTTTGGGGCTCCAGGGCAGGTTTTTGGGTGCCAGGACAGGTTTTGGGGTCCCAGGACAGGGTTTTGGGCTCCAGAACAGGTTTTTGGGTCCTGGAACAGGTTTTTTGGGTCCCAGGACAGGTTTTTGGGGTCCCAGGACAGGTTTTGGGGTCCCAGGACAGGGTTTTGGGCTCCAGAACAGGTTTTTGGGTGCCAGGGCAGGTTTTTGGGTGCCAGGACAGGGTTTTTGGGGTGCCGGGTTGATTTTGGGGTGCCTCCAGGTGATTTCGGGGCAGTTCCTCTCGGACAAGCGCGTGGGCATCTACGTGGAGGTGGACGTCTTTGGGCTGCCGGTGGACACCAAGCGCAAGTACCGCACGCGGACCTCCCAGGGCAACTCCTTCAACCCCGTGTGGGACGAGGAGCCCTTCGTCTTCCACAAGGTGGGTGCTGGGGGGCACTGGGAGGCACTGGGGGGCACTGGGAGGGACTCAGGGGCGCTGGGGAGGCACTGGGAGGCACTGGGAGGCACTGGGGAGGAACTGGGGGGCACTGGGAGGCACTGGGAGGCACTGGGGAGGGACTGGGGGGCACTGGGGAGGGACTCAGGGGTGCTGGGGAGGCACTGGGAGGGACAGGGGGGCACTGGGAGGCACTGGGGAGGGACAGAGGGGCACTGGGAGGCACTGAGGAGGAACTGGGGGGCACTGGGAGCCACTGGGGGGCACTGGAGAGGGACTCAGGGGTGCTGGGGAGGCACTGGGAGGGACTGGGAGGCACTGGGGGTCACTGGGAGGGACTCAGGGGTGCTGGGGAGGCACTGGGAGGCACTGGGGAGGGACAGAGGGGCACTGGGAGGCACTGAGGAGGAACTGGGGGGCACTGGGAGCCACTGGGGGGCACTGGAGAGGGACTCAGGGGTGCTGGGAGGGACAGGGGGGCACTGGGAGGCACTGGGGAGGGACAGAGGGGCACTGGGAGGCACTGAGGAGGAACTGGGGGGCACTGGGAGCCACTGGGGGGCACTGGGAGGCACTGGGGGGCACTGGGGAGGGACTCAGGGGTGCTGGGGAGGCACTGGGAGGGACAGGGGGGCACTGGGAGGCACTGGGGAGGGACTGGGGGGCACTGGGATGAATTGGGGAGGCACTGGGAGGGACTGGGGGGCACTGAGGGGGCACGGAGGGGGACTGGGGGGCACTGGGAGGCACTGAGGGGGCCCTGGGAGGGACTGGGAGGCACTGGGAGGCATTGGGGAGGCACTGAGGGGCACTGGGGAGGCACTGGGAGGGACTGGGGAGGCACTGGGGGGTACTGGGAGGGACTGGGGGGCACCGAGGGGACTCTGGGAGGGACTGGGGGCAGTGGGGAGGGGCTGGGAGGCGCTGGGAGGGCACTGGGAGGCACTGGGGAGGGACTAGGGGCCACTGGACGAACCCTGGGAGGCACTGGGGGGACACTGGGAGAGACTGGGGGACACTGGGAGAGACTGGGGGGACATTGGGAGAGACTGGGGGGACATTGGGAGGGCACTGGGAGGGGGTTTCTCCCCCACTGTGGGGGATTTGGGGGTTCCCTCCCTACTGGGGGGGGTCCCTGCCCCCCATGGGGGGTTTGGGGGGGGTCCCTGCCCCTTGGTGGGAGTCTGGGGGGGTCCCTGCCCCCATGGGGGGTTTGGGGGGGTCCCTGACCCAATGTGGGGGGGTTTGGGGGGGCCCCTGCCCCCATGGGGGGTTTGGGGGGCCCCTGCCCCTCTCGGGGGGGTCGTGGGGGGGCCCTGCCCCTCCCGGGGGGCCGTGGGGGGGTCCCTGCCCCTTGGTGGGAGTCTGGGGGGGTCCCTGCCCCCATGGGGGGTTTGGGGGGGGTCCCTGCCCCAATGTGGGGGGGTTGGGGGGTCCCTGCCCCCATGGGGGTTTGGGGGGGGGCCCTGACCCAATGTGGGGGGGTTGGGGTGTCCCTGCCCCCATGGGGGGTTTGGGGGGGGTCCCTGCCCCAATGTGGGGGGGGTTGGGGGGTCCCTGCCCCCCATGGGGGGTTTGGGGGGGGTCCCTGCCCCTCTCGGGGGGGTCGTGGGGGGTCCCTGCCCCCATGGGGGGTTTGGGGGGGTTCCTGCCCCAATGTGGGGGGGTTTGGGGGGTCCCTGCCCCCCATGGGGGGTTTGGGGGGGTCCCTGCCCCTTGGTGGGAGTCTGGGGGGGTCCCTGCCCCCCATGGGGGGTTTGGGGGGGTCCCTGCCCCTCTCGGGGGGGTCGTGGGGGGGCCCTGCCCCCATGGGTGGTTTGGGGGGTCCCTGCCCCTTGGTGGGAGTCTGGGGGGGGCCCTGCCCCCATGGGGGGGTTGTGGGATCCCTGCCCCTCTCGGGGGGGTCGTGGGGGGTCCCTGCCCCCCATGGGGGGTTTGGGGGGGGTCCCTGCCCCAATGTGGGGGGGGGTTGGGGGGTCCCTGCCCCCATGGGGGGTTTGGGGGGGGTCCCTGCCCCAATGTGGGGGGGTTTGGGGGGTCCCTGCCCCCATGGGTGGTTTGGGGGGTCCCTGCCCCTCCCGGGGGGGTCGTGGGGGGCCCTGCCCCTCCCGGGGGGCTGTGGGGGGGTCCCGGCCGGGGGGGCTGACGCCGGTGCCGCAGGTGGTGCTGCCCACACTGGCCTCGCTGCGCATCGCCGCCTTCGAGGAGGGCGGCCGCTTCGTGGGGCACCGCATCCTGCCCGTGGCCGCCATCCGCTCCGGTGAGCCCCGCCCCCCCCGCGTCGCCACGGCAACGGGGGGCGGGGGGAGGCGTCGCCATGGCAACGGGGGGCGGGGAGGCGGCGTCGCCATGGCAACGGAGGGTGGGGGCGTGGCGTCACCACGGCAACGGGGGGCGGGGGGAGGCGGCGCTACGGCAACGGGGGGTGGGGAGGCGGCGTCGCCATGGCAACGGGGGGCGGGGAGGCGGCGTCGCCGTGGCAACGGGGGGTGGGGGCGTGGTGTCGCCACGGCAACGGGGGGCGGGGGGAGGCGGTGCCACGGCAATGGCGGGCGGGGGCGTGGCGTCGCCACGGCAACGGGGGGCGGGGGGAGGCGGCGCCACGGCAATGGCGGGCGGGGGCGTGGCGTCACCACGGCAACGGGAGGCGGGGGGAGGTGGCGCCACGGCAATGGCGGGCGGGGGCGTGGTGTCGCCACGGCAACGGGAGGCGGGGGGAGGTGGCGCCACGGCAATGGCGGGCGGGGGCGTGGCGTCACCACGGCAACGGGAGGCGGGGAGGCGGTGTCGCCATGGCACCGGAGGGTGGGGGCGTGGTGTCGCCACGGCAACGGCGGGCGGGGGGAGGCGGTGCCACGGCAATGGCGGGCGGGGGCGGGGCGTCACCATGGCAATGGCAGGCAGGGGCGTGGCGTCGCCACGGCGACGGCGGGTGGGGGCGTGGTGTCGCCACGGCAACGGGGGGCGGGGGGGAGGCGTCGCCACGGCGACGGCGGGTGGGGGCGTGGGGTCGCCACGGCAACGGGGGGCGGGGGGTAGGCGGTGCCACGGCAATGGCGGGCGGGGCGTGGCGTCACCACGGCAACGGGAGGCGGGGGGAGGCGTCGCCACGGCAACGGGGGGCGGGGAGGCGGCGTCGCCATGGCAACGGAGGGGGGGAGGCGTCTCCACGGCAACGGCGGGCGGGGGCGGTGACGGGAGGCGGGGGCGTGGCGTCGCCACGGCAACGGGGGGCGGGGGGGCGGCGCGCGCACGTGTCGCCATGGCAACGGGCGGGGCAGGCCCAGCGCCCCGCTTTGCCTCGCCCTGGGCCCCCCCCCCCCACAGCGTCACCATGGCAACGGGGGGCAGGGGGGCGGCACCCACTGGTCACCATGGTGACGGGGGGGGCTACATCTCCCCCAAATATTTACCCCCCACGAAATATTTGCCCCCCAACCCCCCCCACAGCCCAAATACCCCCCCGCACCCCAAAATACCCCCCCAAAAATCTTCCCCCCCCAAATATTTACCCCCCCCAAATATTTAACCCCCCAAGATATTTACCCCCCCCCCAAATTTTTGCCCCCCCCCCCCCCATTTTTGCCCCCCCCCAGGGTACCACTACATCTGCCTGCGCAGCGAGAGCAACCTGCCGCTGTGCCTGCCGGCGCTGCTCGTCTACACCGAGGCCTACGACTACATCCCCGACGACCACCAGGGTCCGGGGGGGCCATTTTGGGGGGGGGGGGTCCTCTCCTTCCGGGGGGGGGCTCACTTGGGGGGGGCAGTGCGTTTTGGGGGAGAAACCCCCTGTTTTCTAACCCCTCCCCCCCCCATAGGGTTGGGTGATGCTGCAGGGAGGTGGGTGAGGCCTGGTTAGTCTTTTGGGGGGGTCACCCCTCTTTTTGGGGGGGTCTCTCTCTTTTTTGGGGGGGGGTCCTCATATTTTGGGGCCCCCACTTTGGGGAAAAAAAAAATTTTTGGGGAAAAAAAACCCATTTTGGGGGATAAAACCTCATTTTTGGAGAGGGGGGGTGACACCCAGTGAGGGGGGAGGTGGGTGCAGCCCCATTGCTCTTTTTTTGGGGGGGTCATCTCTTTTTTGGGGGTCCCCTGTCTTTTTTTGGGCGGGGCTTCGTACTTTGGGGTGACCCCTTTTGGGGAAAAACTCCCATTTTGGGGAAAACACCTATTTTGGGGGAAAAAAACCCATTTTGAGGGAGTGATGGGGTGATGCTGCAGGGAGATGGGTGCAGCCGCATCGCTCTTTGGGGGGGGTCACCCCTATTTTGGGGGTCCCCTCTCTTTTTTGGGGCCCCTCATATTTTGGGGTCCCCCCCTTTGAGATGGGACCCCCATTTTGGGGGAAACAAAACATTTTGGGGGATAAAACCCCATTTTTGGGGGAGGTGACACCTGCTTGCGGGGGGAGGGGGGTGATGCTGCGGGGAGGTGGGTGCAGCCCCATCGCTCTTTTGGGGGGGTCACCCCTGTTTTTGGGGCCCCCCCTCTCTCTTTTTGGGGGGGGTCCTCATATTTCGGGGTCCCCCCTTTGGGGAGGAATCCCCATTTTGGGGGAAAAACCCCCTTTTGGGGTGAAAAACCCCATTTTTGGGGGCTTGACAGGGGAGTGATGCTGCAGGGAGGTGGGTGCAGCCTGGGGGGGGGGTCACCCCTTCTTTTGGGGGGTCCCCTCTCTTTTTTGGGGGGGTCCTCCTATTTTGGGGTGCCCCCCCTTTTGAGGTGGGACCCCCATTTTGGGGGAAAACCCCCATTTTGGGGTGAAAACCCCATTTTTGGGGGGGGGTGACAGGGGAGTGATGCTGCAGGGAGGTGGGTGCAGCCTGGGGGGGGGGTCACCCCTTCTTTTGGGGGGTCCCCTCTCTTTTTTGGGGGGGTCCTCCTATTTTGGGGTGCCCCCCTTTTGGGGTAGGACCCCCATTTTGGGGGAAAACCCCCATTTTGGGGTGAAAACCCCATTTTTGGGGGGGGGTGACAGGGGAGTGATGCTGCAGGGAGGTGGGTGCAGCCTGGGGGGGGTCACCCCTTTTTTTGGGGGTCCCCTCTCTTTTTTGGGGGGGTCCTCCTATTTTGGGGTGCCCCCCCTTTTGGGGTGGGACCCCCATTTTGGGGGAAAACCCCCCCATTTTGGGGGGGGGGGGCATCCCCCGGGGTGATGCTGCAGCAAGCTGGATGCAGCCCAGTCGCTCTTCTGGGGGCTCCCCCTTTTTGGGGGGGGGCTCCCCCATTTTGGGGGGGTCCCACCTTGCGGGGGGGGGTCCCACCTTTCGGGGGGGCCCCCCCAACCCTGCCTGCCCCCCCCCAGATTACGCCGAGGCCCTGATCAACCCCATCAGGCACGTGAACCTCCTGGACCAGCGGAAGAAGCAGCTCGTGGCCCTGATGGGCGACGGCGAGGTGGGGGGGGGCCGGGGGGGTTTTGGGGTGCCAGGAGGGGCTTGGGGGGGTCGGGGGGGGTTTTGGGGAGCCAGGAGGGGTTTGGGGGGGGCTGGGACAGATTTGGGGGGAACCAGGGTGGATTTGGGGGGTCCCGGACAGATTTGGGGGGGGGCTGGGGCAGATTTGGGGGGGCCGGGGGGGTTTGGGGGGGGCTATGGCAGGTTTTGGGGTGCCAGGATGGGTTTGGGGGGTCCCAGACAGATATGGGGGGGCTGGGGCAGATTTGGGGGGGCCGGGGGGGTTTGGGGGGGCTATGGCAGGTTTTGGGGTGCCAGGCTGGATTTGGGGGGGTCCAGGGTGTTTTGGGGGTCCCAGGATGGGTTGGGGGGGTTGTGGTGGATTTGGGGGGGGCGGGGTGGGTTTGGGGGGGCTATGGCAGGTTTTGGGGTGCCAGGCTGGATTTGGGGGGTCCAGGGTGTTTTGGGGGGTACAAGGATGGGTTTGGGGGGGGCTGCGGTGGATTTGGGGGGGGCCGGGGTGGGTTTGGGGGGGCTATGGCAGGTTATGGGGTGCCAGGGTGGACGTGGGGGGGTCCAGGGGGGATTTGGGGGATCCCGGACAGATATGGGGGGGCTGGGGCAGATTTGGGGGGGATCAGGGGGGATTTGGGGGGGCTATGGCAGGTTTTGGGGTGCCAGGGTGGACGTGGGGGGGTCCAGGGTGGATTTGGGGGATCCCGGACAGATATGGGGGGGCTGGGGCAGATTTGGGGGGGCCGGGGGGGATTTGGGGGGGCTATGGCAGGTTTTGGGGTGCCAGGCTGGATTTGGGGGGTCCAGGGTGTTTTGGGGGTGCCAGGATGGGTTTGGGGGGGGTTTGTGGTGGATTTGGGGGGCCGAGGGGATTTGGGGGGGGGCTGGGGCAGATTTGGGGGGATCAGGGGGGATTTGGGGGGGCTATGGCAGGTTTTGGGGTGCCAGGGTGGACGTGGGGGGGTCCAGGGTGGATTTGGGGGATCCCGGACAGATATGGGGGGGGCTGGGGCAGATTTGGGGGGGCCGGGGGGGATTTGGGGGGGCTATGGCAGGTTTTGGGGTGCCAGGCTGGATTTGGGGGGGTCCAGGGTGTTTTGGGGGTGCCAGGATGGGTTTGGGGGGGGTTGTGGTGGATTTGGGGGGGCCGAGGGGATTTGGGGGGGGGCTGGGGCAGATTTGGGGGGATAAGGGGGATTTGGGGGGGCTACGGCAGGTTTTGGGGTGCCAGGCTGGATTTGGGGGGGTCCAGGCTGGATTTGGGGGGGTCCCGGACAGATATGGGGGGGCTGGGGCAGATTTGGGGGGGATCAGGGGGGATTTGGGGGGGGCTATGGCAGGTTTTGGGGTGCCAGGCTGGATTTGGGGGGGTCCAGGGTGTTTTGGGGGTCCCAGGATGGGTTTGGGGGGGAATCGGTGGATTTGGGGGGGTCCAGGCAGATTTGGGGGGGCTGGGGCAGATTTGGGGGGGTCCAGGGTGGTTTTGGGGGTCCAGGGTGGTTTTGGGGGGGGCTGGGGCAGATTTGGGGGTGCCAGGATGGACTTGGGGGGTTGGGGCAATTTGGGGGGGTCTCGGGGTGATTTGGGGGGGTCTCGGGGTGATTTGGGGGGGCTATGGCAGGTTTTGGGGTGCCAGGCTGGATTTTGGGGGGGTTGGGGCAATTTGGGGGGTCTCGGGGCGATTTGGGGGGGGCTGGGGCAGATTTGGGGGTGCCAGGATGGACGTGGGGGGTTGGGGCAATTTGGGGGGGTCTCGGGGTGATTTGGGGGGGCTGGGGCAGATTTGGGGGTGCCAGGATGGACTTAGGGGGTTGGGGCAATTTGGGGGGTCTCGGGGTGATTTGGGGGGGCTGGGGCAGTTTTTGGGGTCCCAGGATGGACTTGGGGGGGTTGGGGCAATTTGGGGGTCTCGGGGTGATTTGGGGGGGGCCAGGGTGGATTTGGGGGTCCCCAGGGTAGATTTGGGGCTGCGGGGACAGTTTTGGGGGGGGGGCGAGGTGAATTGGGG
>NW_026991392.1:97500-287500 GCF_036370855.1 Dromaius novaehollandiae | reverse complement strand
AATGCCTCTGGGGAAGAAGGAAGCAATCTGGAAGGGTTGCGAGGAGACTAGAGGGTGTCTAAGGGGTCTGGGGGGCCCACAGAGACCTGATGGGGCCCATTTCTGGGGAAAAGAGGGCTCCAGAGCGCACTAGAGGGGTGCTAAGGCGTCTACACTGTCAAGAAATGCCTCTGGGGAAGAAGGGAGAAATCTGGAGGAGTTGCGAGGAGACTAGAGGGTGTCTAAGGGGCCTGGGGGGCCAGAAGACAGCTAGAGGACCCAATGCTGTGGAAAAGAGGGGTCCAGAGCGCACTAGAGGGGTGCTAAAGCATCTACACGGTCCAGAAATTCCTCTGGGGAAGAAGGGAGAAATCTGGAGAGGTTGTGAGGAGACTACAGGGTGTCTAAACGGGCCTGGGGTGCTCGAAGAGAGTTGGGGGGCCCCATTCTGTGGCAAAGATGGGTCCAGAGCACAATAGAGAGGGGCTAAGGCATCTACACTGTCCAGAAATGCCTCTGGGGAAGAAGGGAGAAATCTGGAGGGGTTGCCAGGAGACGAGAGGGTGTCTAAGCGGTCTGGGGGGCCAGAAGAGAGCTGGGGGGCCCCACTCTGTGGGAAAGAGGAGTCCAGAGTGCACCGGGGAGTACTAAGGCATCTACATGGTCCAGAAATGCCTCTGGGGAAGAAGGGAGAAATCTGGAGGGGTTGTGAGGAGACTACAGGGTGTCTAAACGGGCCTGGGGTGCTCGAAGAGAGCTGGGGGGCCCCATTCTGTGGAAAAGAGGGGTCCAGAGCACAATAGAGGGGTGCTAAGGCGTCTACACTGTCCAGAAATGCCTCTGGGGAAGAAGGGAGAAATCTGGAGGGGTGGCGAGGAGACTAGCGGCTGTCTAAACGGGCCTCAGTGGAGAGAAGAAAGCTGGGGGGGGGCCCATTCTGTGGAAAAGAGGGGTCCAGAGTGCACTAGAGGGGTGCTAAGGCCTCTATACTGTCAAGAAATGCTTCTGGGAAAGAAGGGAGGAATCTGGAGGGGTTGCGAGGAGACTAGAGGGCGTCTAAGGTGCCTGGGGTGCCACAGGAGAGCTGGGAGCGCAATTCTGTTGAAAAGAGGGGTCCAGAGCACAATAGAGGGGTGTTAAAGCATCTACATGGTCCAGAAATGCCTCTGGGGAAGAAGGGAGCAATCTGGAAGGGTTGCAAGGAGACTAGAGGGTGTCTAAGGGGTCTGGGGGGCCCACAGAGACCTGATGGGGCCCCATTCTGGGGAAAAGAGGGCTCCAGAGAGCACTAGAGGGGTGTTAAGGTGTCCACACTGTCAAGAAATGCCTCTGGGGAAGAAGGGAGAAATCTGGAGGGGTTGCAAGGTGACTAGAGGCTGTCTAAGGGGTCTGGGGGGCCAGAAGACAGCTAGAGGACCCAATGTTGTGAAAAAGAGGGGTCCAGAGTGCATTAGAAGGGTGACAACGGGTCTACACTGTCCAGAAATGCCTCTGGGGAAGAAGGGAGAAATCTGGAGGGGTTGCCAGGAGACGAGAGGGTGTCTAAGGGGCCTGGGGGGCCAGAAGAGAGCTGGGGGGCCCAATGCTGTGGAAAAGAGGGGTCCAGAGCGCACTAGAGGGGTGCTAAGGCATCTACATGGTCCAGAAATGCCTCTGGGGAAGAAGGGAGAAATCTGGAGGGGTTGCCAGGAGACTACAGAGGGTGTCTAAACGGGCCTGGGGTGCTCGAAGAGAGCTGGGGGGCCCCACTCTGTGGAAAAGAGGGGTCCAGAGCACAATAGAGGGGTGCTAAGGCGTCTACACTGTCCAGAAATGCCTCTGGGGAAGAAGGGAGAAATCTGGAGGGGTTGCGAGGAGACTAGAGGGTGTCTAAGGGGTCTCGGGGGCCACAAGAGAGCTGGGCGGCCCCATTCTGTGAAAAAGAGGGGTCCAGAGTGCATTAGAAGGGTGACAACGGGTCTACACTGTCAAGAAATGCCTCTGGGGAAGAAGGGAGAAATCTGGAGGGGTTGCCAGGAGACGAGAGGGTGTCTAAGGGGTCTGGGGGGCCAGAAGAGAGCTGGGGGGGCCATTCTGTGGAGAAGAGGGGTCCAGAGCGCACTAGAGGGTTTCTAAGGCGTCTACACTGTCCAGAAATGCCTCTGGGGAAGAAGGAAGCAATCTGGAAGGGTTGCGAGGAGACTAGAGGGTGTCTAAGGGGTCTGGGGGGCCCACAGAGACCTGATGGGGCCCATTTCTGGGGAAAAGAGGGCTCCAGAGCGCACTAGAGGGGTGCTAAGGCGTCTACACTGTCAAGAAATGCCTCTGGGGAAGAAGGGAGAAATCTGGAGGAGTTGCGAGGAGACTAGAGGGTGTCTAAGGGGCCTGGGGGGCCAGAAGACAGCTAGAGGACCCAATGCTGTGGAAAAGAGGGGTCCAGAGCACACTAGAGGGGTGCTAAGGTGTCTACATGGTCCAGAAATGCCTCTGGGGAAGAAGGGAGAAATCTGGAGGGGTTGCGAGGACACTAGAGGGTCTCTAAATGGGCCTCAGTGGAGAGAAGAGAGCTGGGGGGGCCCCATTCTGTGGAAAAGAGGGGTCCAGAGTGCACTAGAGGGGTGCTAAGGCATCTACATGGTCCAGAAATGCCTCTGGGGAAGAAGGGAGAAATCTGGAGGGGTTGTGAGGAGACTACAGGGTGTCTAAACGGGCCTGGGGTGCTCGAAGAGAGCTGGGGGGCCCCATTCTGTGGAAAAGATGGGTCCAGAGCACAATAGAGGGGTGCTAAGGCCTCTACACTGTCAAGAAATGCCTCTGGGGAAGAAGGGAGGAATCTGGAGGGGTTGCGAGGAGACTAGAGGGTGTCTAAGGGGCCTGGGGGGCCAGAAGACAGCTAGAGGACCCAATGCTGTGGAAAAGAGGGGTCCAGAGCGCACTAGAGGGGTGCTAAAGTGTCTACATGGTCCAGAAATGCCTCTGGGGAAGAAGGGAGCAATCTGGAGGGGTTGTGAGGAGACTACAGGGTGTCTAAACGGGCCTGGGGTGCTCGAAGAGAGCTGGGGGGCCCCACTCTGTGGAAGAGATGGGTCCAGAGCACAATAGAGGGGGGCTAAGGCGTCTACACTGTCAAGAAATGCCTCTGGGGAAGAAGGGAGAAATCTGGAGGGGTTGCCAGGAGACGAGAGGGTGTCTAAGGGGTCTCGGGGCCCCGCAGACACCTGATGGGGCCCATTTCTGTGGAAAAGAGGGCTCCAGAGCGCACTAGAGGGGTGCTAAGGCGTCTACACTGTCCAGAAATGCCTCTGGGGAAGAAGGGAGAAATCTGGAGGAGTTGCGAGGAGACTAGAGGGTGTCTAAGGGGCCTGGGGGGCCAGAAGACAGCTAGAGGACCCAATGCTGTGGAAAAGAGGGGTCCAGAGCGCACTAGAGGGGTGCTAAAGCATCTACACTGTCAAGAAATGCCTCTGGGGAAGAAGGGAGAAATCTGGAGAGGTTGTGAGGAGACTACAGGGTGTCTAAACGGGCCTGGGGTGCTCGAAGAGAGTTGGGGGGCCCCATTCTGTGGCAAAGATGGGTCCAGAGCACAATTGAGAGGGGCTAAGGCATCTACACTGTCCAGAAATGCCTCTGGGGAAGAAGGGAGAATTCTGGAGGGGTTGCCAGGAGACAAGAGGGTGTCTAAGCAGTCTGGGGGGCCAGAAGAGAGCTGGGGGGCCCCACTCTGTGGGAAAGAGGAGTCCAGAGTGCACCGGGGAGTACTAAGGCATCTACACTGTCAAGAAATGCCTCTGGGGAAGAAGGGAGAAATCTGGAGGGGTTGCGAGGACACTAGAGGGTCTCTAAATGGGCCTCAGTGGAGAGAAGAGAGCTGGGGGGCCCCATTCTGTGGAAAAGAGGGGTCCAGAGCGCACTAGAGGGGTGCTAAGGTGTCTACATGGTCCAGAAATGCCTCTGGGGAAGAAGGGAGAAATCTGGAGGGGTTGTGAGGAGACTACAGGGTGTCTAAACGGGCCTGGGGTGCTCGAAGAGAGCTGGGGGGCCCCACTCTGTGGAAAAGATGGGTCCAGAGCACAATAGAGGGGGGCTAAGGCATCTACACTGTCCAGAAATGCCTCTGGGGAAGAAGGGAGAAATCTGGAGGGGTTGCCAGGAGACGAGAGGGTGTCTAAGGGGTCTCGGGGCCCCGCAGACACCTGATGGGGCCCATTTCTGTGGAAAAGAGGGCTCCAGAGCGCACTAGAGGGGTGCTAAGGCGTCTACACTGTCCAGAAATGCCTCTGGGGAAGAAGGGAGAAATCTGGAGGAGTTGCGAGGAGACTAGAGGGTGTCTAAGGGGCCTGGGGGGCCAGAAGACAGCTAGAGGACCCAATGCTGTGGAAAAGAGGGGTCCAGAGCGCACTAGAGGGGTGCTAAAGCATCTACACGGTCCAGAAATGCCTCTGGGGAAGAAGGGAGAAATCTGGAGAGGTTGTGAGGAGACTACAGGGTGTCTAAACGGGCCTGGGGTGCTCGAAGAGAGTTGGGGGGCCCCATTCTGTGGCAAAGATGGGTCCAGAGCACAATAGAGAGGGGCTAAGGCATCTACACTGTCCAGAAATGCCTCTGGGGAAGAAGGGAGAATTCTGGAGGGGTTGCCAGGAGACGAGAGGGTGTCTAAGCGGTCTGGGGGGCCAGAAGAGAGCTGGGGGGCCCCACTCTGTGGGAAAGAGGAGTCCAGAGTGCACCGGGGAGTACTAAGGCATCTACATGGTCCAGAAATGCCTCTGGGGAAGAAGGGAGAAATCTGGAGGGGTTGTGAGGAGACTACAGGGTGTCTAAACGGGCCTGGGGTGCTCGAAGAGAGCTGGGGGGCCCCATTCTGTGGAAAAGAGGGGTCCAGAGCACAATAGAGGGGTGCTAAGGCGTCTACACTGTCCAGAAATGCCTCTGGGGAAGAAGGGAGAAATCTGGAGGGGTGGCGAGGAGACTAGCGGCTGTCTAAACGGGCCTCAGTGGAGAGAAGAAAGCTGGGGGGGGCCCATTCTGTGGAAAAGAGGGGTCCAGAGTGCACTAGAGGGGTGCTAAGGCCTCTACACTGTCAAGAAATGCTTCTGGGAAAGAAGGGAGGAATCTGGAGGGGTTGCGAGGAGACTAGAGGGCGTCTAAGGTGCCTGGGGTGCCACAGGACAGCTGGGAGCGCAATTCTGTTGAAAAGAGGGGTCCAGAGCACAATAGAGGGGTGTTAAAGCATCTACATGGTCCAGAAATGCCTCTGGGGAAGAAGGGAGCAATCTGGAAGGGTTGCAAGGAGACTAGAGGGTGTCTAAGGGGTCTGGGGGGCCCACAGAGACCTGATGGGGCCCCATTCTGGGGAAAAGAGGGCTCCAGAGAGCACTAGAGGGGTGTTAAGGTGTCCACACTGTCAAGAAATGCCTCTGGGGAAGAAGGGAGAAATCTGGAGGGGTTGCAAGGTGACTAGAGGCTGTCTAAGGGGTCTCGGGGGGCCAGAAGACAGCTAGAGGACCCAATGTTGTCAAAAAGAGGGGTCCAGAGTGCATTAGAAGGGTGACAACGGGTCTACACTGTCCAGAAATGCCTCTGGGGAAGAAGGGAGAAATCTGGAGGGGTTGCCAGGAGACGAGAGGGTGTCTAAGGGGCCTGGGGGGCCAGAAGAGAGCTGGGGGGCCCAATGCTGTGGAAAAGAGGGGTCCAGAGCGCACTAGAGGGGTGCTAAGGCATCTACATGGTCCAGAAATGCCTCTGGGGAAGAAGGGAGAAATCTGGAGGGGTTGCCAGGAGACTACAGAGGGTGTCTAAACGGGCCTGGGGTGCTCGAAGAGAGCTGGGGGGCCCCACTCTGTGGAAAAGAGGGGTCCAGAGCACAATAGAGGGGTGCTAAGGCGTCTACACTGTCCAGAAATGCCTCTGGGGAAGAAGGGAGAAATCTGGAGGGGTTGCGAGGAGACTAGAGGGTGTCTAAGGGGTCTCGGGGGCCACAAGAGAGCTGGGCGGCCCCATTCTGTGAAAAAGAGGGGTCCAGAGTGCATTAGAAGGGTGACAACGGGTCTACACTGTCAAGAAATGCCTCTGGGGAAGAAGGGAGAAATCTGGAGGGGTTGCCAGGAGACGAGAGGGTGTCTAAGGGGTCTGGGGGGCCAGAAGAGAGCTGGGGGGGCCATTCTGTGGAGAAGAGGGGTCCAGAGCGCACTAGAGGGTTTCTAAGGCGTCTACACTGTCCAGAAATGCCTCTGGGGAAGAAGGAAGCAATCTGGAAGGGTTGCGAGGAGACTAGAGGGTGTCTAAGGGGTCTGGGGGGCCCACAGAGACCTGATGGGGCCCATTTCTGGGGAAAAGAGGGCTCCAGAGCGCACTAGAGGGGTGCTAAGGCGTCTACACTGTCAAGAAATGCCTCTGGGGAAGAAGGGAGAAATCTGGAGGAGTTGCGAGGAGACTAGAGGGTGTCTAAGGGGCCTGGGGGGCCAGAAGACAGCTAGAGGACCCAATGCTGTGGAAAAGAGGGGTCCAGAGCACACTAGAGGGGTGCTAAGGTGTCTACATGGTCCAGAAATGCCTCTGGGGAAGAAGGGAGAAATCTGGAGGGGTTGCGAGGACACTAGAGGGTCTCTAAATGGGCCTCAGTGGAGAGAAGAGAGCTGGGGGGGCCCCATTCTGTGGAAAAGAGGGGTCCAGAGTGCACTAGAGGGGTGCTAAGGCATCTACATGGTCCAGAAATGCCTCTGGGGAAGAAGGGAGAAATCTGGAGGGGTTGTGAGGAGACTACAGGGTGTCTAAACGGGCCTGGGGTGCTCGAAGAGAGCTGGGGGGCCCCATTCTGTGGAAAAGATGGGTCCAGAGCACAATAGAGGGGTGCTAAGGCCTCTACACTGTCAAGAAATGCCTCTGGGGAAGAAGGGAGGAATCTGGAGGGGTTGCGAGGAGACTAGAGGGTGTCTAAGGGGCCTGGGGGGCCAGAAGACAGCTAGAGGACCCAATGCTGTGGAAAAGAGGGGTCCAGAGCGCACTAGAGGGGTGCTAAAGTGTCTACATGGTCCAGAAATGCCTCTGGGGAAGAAGGGAGCAATCTGGAGGGGTTGTGAGGAGACTACAGGGTGTCTAAACGGGCCTGGGGTGCTCGAAGAGAGCTGGGGGGCCCCACTCTGTGGAAGAGATGGGTCCAGAGCACAATAGAGGGGGGCTAAGGCGTCTACACTGTCCAGAAATGCCTCTGGGGAAGAAGGGAGAAATCTGGAGGGGTTGCCAGGAGACGAGAGGGTGTCTAAGGGGTCTCGGGGCCCCGCAGACACCTGATGGGGCCCATTTCTGTGGAAAAGAGGGCTCCAGAGCGCACTAGAGGGGTGCTAAGGCGTCTACACTGTCCAGAAATGCCTCTGGGGAAGAAGGGAGAAATCTGGAGGAGTTGCGAGGAGACTAGAGGGTGTCTAAGGGGCCTGGGGGGCCAGAAGACAGCTAGAGGACCCAATGCTGTGGAAAAGAGGGGTCCAGAGCGCACTAGAGGGGTGCTAAAGCATCTACACTGTCAAGAAATGCCTCTGGGGAAGAAGGGAGAAATCTGGAGAGGTTGTGAGGAGACTACAGGGTGTCTAAACGGGCCTGGGGTGCTCGAAGAGAGTTGGGGGGCCCCATTCTGTGGCAAAGATGGGTCCAGAGCACAATTGAGAGGGGCTAAGGCATCTACACTGTCCAGAAATGCCTCTGGGGAAGAAGGGAGAATTCTGGAGGGGTTGCCAGGAGACAAGAGGGTGTCTAAGCAGTCTGGGGGGCCAGAAGAGAGCTGGGGGGCCCCACTCTGTGGGAAAGAGGAGTCCAGAGTGCACCGGGGAGTACTAAGGCATCTACACTGTCAAGAAATGCCTCTGGGGAAGAAGGGAGAAATCTGGAGGGGTTGCGAGGACACTAGAGGGTCTCTAAATGGGCCTCAGTGGAGAGAAGAGAGCTGGGGGGCCCCATTCTGTGGAAAAGAGGGGTCCAGAGCGCACTAGAGGGGTGCTAAGGTGTCTACATGGTCCAGAAATGCCTCTGGGGAAGAAGGGAGAAATCTGGAGGGGTTGTGAGGAGACTACAGGGTGTCTAAACGGGCCTGGGGTGCTCGAAGAGAGCTGGGGGGCCCCACTCTGTGGAAAAGATGGGTCCAGAGCACAATAGAGGGGGGCTAAGGCATCTACACTGTCCAGAAATGCCTCTGGGGAAGAAGGGAGAAATCTGGAGGGGTTGCCAGGAGACGAGAGGGTGTCTAAGGGGTCTCGGGGCCCCGCAGACACCTGATGGGGCCCATTTCTGTGGAAAAGAGGGCTCCAGAGCGCACTAGAGGGGTGCTAAGGCGTCTACACTGTCCAGAAATGCCTCTGGGGAAGAAGGGAGAAATCTGGAGGAGTTGCGAGGAGACTAGAGGGTGTCTAAGGGGCCTGGGGGGCCAGAAGACAGCTAGAGGACCCAATGCTGTGGAAAAGAGGGGTCCAGAGCGCACTAGAGGGGTGCTAAAGCATCTACACGGTCCAGAAATGCCTCTGGGGAAGAAGGGAGAAATCTGGAGAGGTTGTGAGGAGACTACAGGGTGTCTAAACGGGCCTGGGGTGCTCGAAGAGAGTTGGGGGGCCCCATTCTGTGGCAAAGATGGGTCCAGAGCACAATAGAGAGGGGCTAAGGCATCTACACTGTCCAGAAATGCCTCTGGGGAAGAAGGGAGAATTCTGGAGGGGTTGCCAGGAGACGAGAGGGTGTCTAAGCGGTCTGGGGGGCCAGAAGAGAGCTGGGGGGCCCCACTCTGTGGGAAAGAGGAGTCCAGAGTGCACCGGGGAGTACTAAGGCATCTACATGGTCCAGAAATGCCTCTGGGGAAGAAGGGAGAAATCTGGAGGGGTTGTGAGGAGACTACAGGGTGTCTAAACGGGCCTGGGGTGCTCGAAGAGAGCTGGGGGGCCCCATTCTGTGGAAAAGAGGGGTCCAGAGCACAATAGAGGGGTGCTAAGGCGTCTACACTGTCCAGAAATGCCTCTGGGGAAGAAGGGAGAAATCTGGAGGGGTGGCGAGGAGACTAGCGGCTGTCTAAACGGGCCTCAGTGGAGAGAAGAAAGCTGGGGGGGGCCCATTCTGTGGAAAAGAGGGGTCCAGAGTGCACTAGAGGGGTGCTAAGGCCTCTACACTGTCAAGAAATGCTTCTGGGAAAGAAGGGAGGAATCTGGAGGGGTTGCGAGGAGACTAGAGGGCGTCTAAGGTGCCTGGGGTGCCACAGGACAGCTGGGAGCGCAATTCTGTTGAAAAGAGGGGTCCAGAGCACAATAGAGGGGTGTTAAAGCATCTACATGGTCCAGAAATGCCTCTGGGGAAGAAGGGAGCAATCTGGAAGGGTTGCAAGGAGACTAGAGGGTGTCTAAGGGGTCTGGGGGGCCCACAGAGACCTGATGGGGCCCCATTCTGGGGAAAAGAGGGCTCCAGAGAGCACTAGAGGGGTGTTAAGGTGTCCACACTGTCAAGAAATGCCTCTGGGGAAGAAGGGAGAAATCTGGAGGGGTTGCAAGGTGACTAGAGGCTGTCTAAGGGGTCTCGGGGGGCCAGAAGACAGCTAGAGGACCCAATGTTGTCAAAAAGAGGGGTCCAGAGTGCATTAGAAGGGTGACAACGGGTCTACACTGTCCAGAAATGCCTCTGGGGAAGAAGGGAGAAATCTGGAGGGGTTGCCAGGAGACGAGAGGGTGTCTAAGGGGCCTGGGGGGCCAGAAGAGAGCTGGGGGGCCCAATGCTGTGGAAAAGAGGGGTCCAGAGCGCACTAGAGGGGTGCTAAGGCATCTACATGGTCCAGAAATGCCTCTGGGGAAGAAGGGAGAAATCTGGAGGGGTTGCCAGGAGACTACAGAGGGTGTCTAAACGGGCCTGGGGTGCTCGAAGAGAGCTGGGGGGCCCCACTCTGTGGAAAAGAGGGGTCCAGAGCACAATAGAGGGGTGCTAAGGCGTCTACACTGTCCAGAAATGCCTCTGGGGAAGAAGGGAGAAATCTGGAGGGGTTGCGAGGAGACTAGAGGGTGTCTAAGGGGTCTCGGGGGCCACAAGAGAGCTGGGCGGCCCCATTCTGTGAAAAAGAGGGGTCCAGAGTGCATTAGAAGGGTGACAACGGGTCTACACTGTCAAGAAATGCCTCTGGGGAAGAAGGGAGAAATCTGGAGGGGTTGCCAGGAGACGAGAGGGTGTCTAAGGGGTCTGGGGGGCCAGAAGAGAGCTGGGGGGGCCATTCTGTGGAGAAGAGGGGTCCAGAGCGCACTAGAGGGTTTCTAAGGCGTCTACACTGTCCAGAAATGCCTCTGGGGAAGAAGGGAGCAATCTGGAAGGGTTGCGAGGAGACTAGAGGGTGTCTAAGGGGTCTGGGGGGCCCACAGAGACCTGATGGGGCCCATTTCTGGGGAAAAGAGGGCTCCAGAGCGCACTAGAGGGGTGCTAAGGCGTCTACACTGTCAAGAAATGCCTCTGGGGAAGAAGGGAGAAATCTGGAGGAGTTGCGAGGAGACTAGAGGGTGTCTAAGGGGCCTGGGGGGCCAGAAGACAGCTAGAGGACCCAATGCTGTGGAAAAGAGGGGTCCAGAGCACACTAGAGGGGTGCTAAGGTGTCTACATGGTCCAGAAATGCCTCTGGGGAAGAAGGGAGAAATCTGGAGGGGTTGCGAGGACACTAGAGGGTCTCTAAATGGGCCTCAGTGGAGAGAAGAGAGCTGGGGGGCCCCATTCTGTGGAAAAGAGGGGTCCAGAGTGCACTAGAGGGGTGCTAAGGCATCTACATGGTCCAGAAATGCCTCTGGGGAAGAAGGGAGAAATCTGGAGGGGTTGTGAGGAGACTACAGGGTGTCTAAACGGGCCTGGGGTGCTCGAAGAGAGCTGGGGGGCCCCATTCTGTGGAAAAGATGGGTCCAGAGCACAATAGAGGGGTGCTAAGGCCTCTACACTGTCAAGAAATGCCTCTGGGGAAGAAGGGAGGAATCTGGAGGGGTTGCGAGGAGACTAGAGGGTGTCTAAGGGGCCTGGGGGGCCAGAAGACAGCTAGAGGACCCAATGCTGTGGAAAAGAGGGGTCCAGAGCACACTAGAGGGGTGCTAAAGTGTCTACATGGTCCAGAAATGCCTCTGGGGAAGAAGGGAGCAATCTGGAGGAGTTGCCAGGAGACGAGAGGGTGTCTAAGGGGTCTCGGGGCCCCGCAGACACCTGATGGGGCCCATTTCTGTGGAAAAGAGGGCTCCAGAGCGCACTAGAGGGGTGCTAAGGCGTCTACACTGTCCAGAAATGCCTCTGGGGAAGAAGGGAGAAATCTGGAGGAGTTGCGAGGAGACTAGAGGGTGTCTAAGGGGCCTGGGGGGCCAGAAGACAGCTAGAGGACCCAATGCTGTGGAAAAGAGGGGTCCAGAGCGCACTAGAGGGGTGCTAAAGCATCTACACGGTCCAGAAATGCCTCTGGGGAAGAAGGGAGAAATCTGGAGAGGTTGTGAGGAGACTACAGGGTGTCTAAACGGGCCTGGGGTGCTCGAAGAGAGTTGGGGGGCCCCATTCTGTGGCAAAGATGGGTCCAGAGCACAATAGAGAGGGGCTAAGGCATCTACACTGTCCAGAAATGCCTCTGGGGAAGAAGGGAGAAATCTGGAGGGGTTGCCAGGAGACGAGAGGGTGTCTAAGCGGTCTGGGGGGCCAGAAGAGAGCTGGGGGGCCCCACTCTGTGGGAAAGAGGAGTCCAGAGTGCACCGGGGAGTACTAAGGCATCTACATGGTCCAGAAATGCCTCTGGGGAAGAAGGGAGAAATCTGGAGGGGTTGCCAGGAGACTAGAGGGTGTCTAAACGGGCCTGGGGTGCTCGAAGAGAGCTGGGGGGCCCCATTCTGTGGAAAAGAGGGGTCCAGAGCACAATAGAGGGGTGCTAAGGCGTCTACACTGTCCAGAAATGCCTCTGGGGAAGAAGGGAGAAATCTGGAGGGGTGGCGAGGAGACTAGCGGCTGTCTAAACGGGCCTCAGTGGAGAGAAGAAAGCTGGGGGGGGCCCATTCTGTGGAAAAGAGGGGTCCAGAGTGCACTAGAGGGGTGCTAAGGCCTCTACACTGTCAAGAAATGCTTCTGGGAAAGAAGGGAGGAATCTGGAGGGGTTGCGAGGAGACTAGAGGGCGTCTAAGGTGCCTGGGGTGCCACAGGAGAGCTGGGAGCGCAATTCTGTTGAAAAGAGGGGTCCAGAGCACAATAGAGGGGTGTTAAAGCATCTACATGGTCCAGAAATGCCTCTGGGGAAGAAGGGAGCAATCTGGAAGGGTTGCAAGGAGACTAGAGGGTGTCTAAGGGGTCTGGGGGGCCCACAGAGACCTGATGGGGCCCCATTCTGGGGAAAAGAGGGCTCCAGAGAGCACTAGAGGGGTGTTAAGGTGTCCACACTGTCAAGAAATGCCTCTGGGGAAGAAGGGAGAAATCTGGAGGGGTTGCAAGGTGACTAGAGGCTGTCTAAGGGGTCTGGGGGGCCAGAAGACAGCTAGAGGACCCAATGTTGTGAAAAAGAGGGGTCCAGAGTGCATTAGAAGGGTGACAACGGGTCTACACTGTCCAGAAATGCCTCTGGGGAAGAAGGGAGAAATCTGGAGGGGTTGCCAGGAGACGAGAGGGTGTCTAAGGGGCCTGGGGGGCCAGAAGAGAGCTGGGGGGCCCAATTCTGTGGAAAAGAGGGGTCCAGAGCGCACTAGAGGGGTGCTAAGGCATCTACATGGTCCAGAAATGCCTCTGGGGAAGAAGGGAGAAATCTGGAGGGGTTGCCAGGAGACTACAGAGGGTGTCTAAACGGGCCTGGGGTGCTCGAAGAGAGCTGGGGGGCCCCACTCTGTGGAAAAGAGGGGTCCAGAGCACAATAGAGGGGTGCTAAGGCGTCTACACTGTCCAGAAATGCCTCTGGGGAAGAAGGGAGAAATCTGGAGGGGTTGCGAGGAGACTAGAGGGTGTCTAAGGGGTCTCGGGGGCCACAAGAGAGCTGGGCGGCCCCATTCTGTGAAAAAGAGGGGTCCAGAGTGCATTAGAAGGGTGACAACGGGTCTACACTGTCAAGAAATGCCTCTGGGGAAGAAGGGAGAAATCTGGAGGGGTTGCCAGGAGACGAGAGGGTGTCTAAGGGGTCTGGGGGGCCAGAAGAGAGCTGGGGGGGCCATTCTGTGGAGAAGAGGGGTCCAGAGCGCACTAGAGGGTTTCTAAGGCGTCTACACTGTCCAGAAATGCCTCTGGGGAAGAAGGAAGCAATCTGGAAGGGTTGCGAGGAGACTAGAGGGTGTCTAAGGGGTCTGGGGGGCCCACAGAGACCTGATGGGGCCCATTTCTGGGGAAAAGAGGGCTCCAGAGCGCACTAGAGGGGTGCTAAGGCGTCTACACTGTCAAGAAATGCCTCTGGGGAAGAAGGGAGAAATCTGGAGGAGTTGCGAGGAGACTAGAGGGTGTCTAAGGGGCCTGGGGGGCCAGAAGACAGCTAGAGGACCCAATGCTGTGGAAAAGAGGGGTCCAGAGCACACTAGAGGGGTGCTAAGGTGTCTACATGGTCCAGAAATGCCTCTGGGGAAGAAGGGAGAAATCTGGAGGGGTTGCGAGGACACTAGAGGGTCTCTAAATGGGCCTCAGTGGAGAGAAGAGAGCTGGGGGGCCCCATTCTGTGGAAAAGAGGGGTCCAGAGTGCACTAGAGGGGTGCTAAGGCATCTACATGGTCCAGAAATGCCTCTGGGGAAGAAGGGAGAAATCTGGAGGGGTTGTGAGGAGACTACAGGGTGTCTAAACGGGCCTGGGGTGCTCGAAGAGAGCTGGGGGGCCCCATTCTGTGGAAAAGATGGGTCCAGAGCACAATAGAGGGGTGCTAAGGCATCTACACTGTCAAGAAATGCCTCTGGGGAAGAAGGGAGGAATCTGGAGGGGTTGCGAGGAGACTAGAGGGTGTCTAAGGGGCCTGGGGGGCCAGAAGACAGCTAGAGGACCCAATGCTGTGGAAAAGAGGGGTCCAGAGCACACTAGAGGGGTGCTAAAGTGTCTACATGGTCCAGAAATGCCTCTGGGGAAGAAGGGAGCAATCTGGAGGGGTTGTGAGGAGACTACAGGGTGTCTAAACGGGCCTGGGGTGCTCGAAGAGAGCTGGGGGGCCCCACTCTGTGGAAGAGATGGGTCCAGAGCACAATAGAGGGGGGCTAAGGCATCTACACTGTCCAGAAATGCCTCTGGGGAAGAAGGGAGAAATCTGGAGGGGTTGCCAGGAGACGAGAGGGTGTCTAAGGGGTCTCGGGGCCCCGCAGACACCTGATGGGGCCCATTTCTGTGGAAAAGAGGGCTCCAGAGCGCACTAGAGGGGTGCTAAGGCGTCTACACTGTCCAGAAATGCCTCTGGGGAAGAAGGGAGAAATCTGGAGGGGTTGCGAGGAGACTAGAGGGTGTCTAAGGGGCCTGGGGGGCCAGAAGACAGCTAGAGGACCCAATGCTGTGGAAAAGAGGGGTCCAGAGCGCACTAGAGGGGTGCTAAAGCATCTACACTGTCAAGAAATGCCTCTGGGGAAGAAGGGAGAAATCTGGAGAGGTTGTGAGGAGACTACAGGGTGTCTAAACGGGCCTGGGGTGCTCGAAGAGAGTTGGGGGGCCCCATTCTGTGGCAAAGATGGGTCCAGAGCACAATTGAGAGGGGCTAAGGCATCTACACTGTCCAGAAATGCCTCTGGGGAAGAAGGGAGAATTCTGGAGGGGTTGCCAGGAGACAAGAGGGTGTCTAAGCAGTCTGGGGGGCCAGAAGAGAGCTGGGGGGCCCCACTCTGTGGGAAAGAGGAGTCCAGAGTGCACCGGGGAGTACTAAGGCATCTACACTGTCAAGAAATGCCTCTGGGGAAGAAGGGAGAAATCTGGAGGGGTTGCGAGGACACTAGAGGGTCTCTAAATGGGCCTCAGTGGAGAGAAGAGAGCTGGGGGGCCCCATTCTGTGGAAAAGAGGGGTCCAGAGCACACTAGAGGGGTGCTAAGGTGTCTACACTGTCCAGAAATGCCTCTGGGGAAGAAGGGAGAAATCTGGAGGGGTTGTGAGGAGACTACAGGGTGTCTAAACGGGCCTGGGGTGCTCGAAGAGAGCTGGGGGGCCCCACTCTGTGGAAAAGATGGGTCCAGAGCACAATAGAGAGGGGCTAAGGCATCTACACTGTCCAGAAATGCCTCTGGGGAAGAAGGGAGAAATCTGGAGGGGTTGCCAGGAGACGAGAGGGTGTCTAAGGGGTCTCGGGGCCCCGCAGACACCTGATGGGGCCCATTTCTGTGGAAAAGAGGGGTCCAGAGCGCACTAGAGGGGTGCTAAGGCGTCTACACTGTCCAGAAATGCCTCTGGGGAAGAAGGGAGAAATCTGGAGGAGTTGCGAGGAGACTAGAGGGTGTCTAAGGGGCCTGGGGGGCCAGAAGACAGCTAGAGGACCCAATGCTGTGGAAAAGAGGGGTCCAGAGCACACTAGAGGGGTGCTAAAGTGTCTACATGGTCCAGAAATGCCTCTGGGGAAGAAGGGAGCAATCTGGAGGGGTTGTGAGGAGACTACAGGGTGTCTAAACGGGCCTGGGGTGCTCGAAGAGAGCTGGGGGGCCCCACTCTGTGGAAGAGATGGGTCCAGAGCACAATAGAGGGGGGCTAAGGCATCTACACTGTCCAGAAATGCCTCTGGGGAAGAAGGGAGAAATCTGGAGGGGTTGCCAGGAGACGAGAGGGTGTCTAAGGGGTCTCGGGGCCCCGCAGACACCTGATGGGGCCCATTTCTGTGGAAAAGAGGGCTCCAGAGCGCACTAGAGGGGTGCTAAGGCGTCTACACTGTCCAGAAATGCCTCTGGGGAAGAAGGGAGAAATCTGGAGGAGTTGCGAGGAGACTAGAGGGTGTCTAAGGGGCCTGGGGGGCCAGAAGACAGCTAGAGGACCCAATGCTGTGGAAAAGAGGGGTCCAGAGCGCACTAGAGGGGTGCTAAAGCATCTACACTGTCAAGAAATGCCTCTGGGGAAGAAGGGAGAAATCTGGAGAGGTTGTGAGGAGACTACAGGGTGTCTAAACGGGCCTGGGGTGCTCGAAGAGAGTTGGGGGGCCCCATTCTGTGGCAAAGATGGGTCCAGAGCACAATTGAGAGGGGCTAAGGCATCTACACTGTCCAGAAATGCCTCTGGGGAAGAAGGGAGAATTCTGGAGGGGTTGCCAGGAGACAAGAGGGTGTCTAAGCAGTCTGGGGGGCCAGAAGAGAGCTGGGGGGCCCCACTCTGTGGGAAAGAGGAGTCCAGAGTGCACCGGGGAGTACTAAGGCATCTACACTGTCAAGAAATGCCTCTGGGGAAGAAGGGAGAAATCTGGAGGGGTTGCGAGGACACTAGAGGGTCTCTAAATGGGCCTCAGTGGAGAGAAGAGAGCTGGGGGGCCCCATTCTGTGGAAAAGAGGGGTCCAGAGCACACTAGAGGGGTGCTAAGGTGTCTACATGGTCCAGAAATGCCTCTGGGGAAGAAGGGAGAAATCTGGAGGGGTTGTGAGGAGACTACAGGGTGTCTAAACGGGCCTGGGGTGCTCGAAGAGAGCTGGGGGGCCCCACTCTGTGGAAAAGATGGGTCCAGAGCACAATAGAGGGGGGCTAAGGCATCTACACTGTCCAGAAATGCCTCTGGGGAAGAAGGGAGAAATCTGGAGGGGTTGCCAGGAGACGAGAGGGTGTCTAAGGGGTCTCGGGGCCCCGCAGACACCTGATGGGGCCCATTTCTGTGGAAAAGAGGGGTCCAGAGCGCACTAGAGGGGTGCTAAGGCGTCTACACTGTCCAGAAATGCCTCTGGGGAAGAAGGGAGAAATCTGGAGGAGTTGCGAGGAGACTAGAGGGTGTCTAAGGGGCCTGGGGGGCCAGAAGACAGCTAGAGGACCCAATGCTGTGGAAAAGAGGGGTCCAGAGCGCACTAGAGGGGTGCTAAAGCATCTACACGGTCCAGAAATTCCTCTGGGGAAGAAGGGAGAAATCTGGAGAGGTTGTGAGGAGACTACAGGGTGTCTAAACGGGCCTGGGGTGCTCGAAGAGAGTTGGGGGGCCCCATTCTGTGGCAAAGATGGGTCCAGAGCACAATAGAGAGGGGCTAAGGCATCTACACTGTCCAGAAATGCCTCTGGGGAAGAAGGGAGAATTCTGGAGGGGTTGCCAGGAGACGAGAGGGTGTCTAAGCGGTCTGGGGGGCCAGAAGAGAGCTGGGGGGCCCCACTCTGTGGGAAAGAGGAGTCCAGAGTGCACCGGGGAGTACTAAGGCATCTACATGGTCCAGAAATGCCTCTGGGGAAGAAGGGAGAAATCTGGAGGGGTTGTGAGGAGACTACAGGGTGTCTAAACGGGCCTGGGGTGCTCGAAGAGAGCTGGGGGGCCCCATTCTGTGGAAAAGAGGGGTCCAGAGCACAATAGAGGGGTGCTAAGGCGTCTACACTGTCCAGAAATGCCTCTGGGGAAGAAGGGAGAAATCTGGAGGGGTGGCGAGGAGACTAGCGGCTGTCTAAACGGGCCTCAGTGGAGAGAAGAAAGCTGGGGGGGGGCCCATTCTGTGGAAAAGAGGGGTCCAGAGTGCACTAGAGGGGTGCTAAGGCCTCTACACTGTCAAGAAATGCTTCTGGGAAAGAAGGGAGGAATCTGGAGGGGTTGCGAGGAGACTAGAGGGCGTCTAAGGTGCCTGGGGTGCCACAGGACAGCTGGGAGCGCAATTCTGTTGAAAAGAGGGGTCCAGAGCACAATAGAGGGGTGTTAAAGCATCTACATGGTCCAGAAATGCCTCTGGGGAAGAAGGGAGCAATCTGGAAGGGTTGCAAGGAGACTAGAGGGTGTCTAAGGGGTCTGGGGGGCCCACAGAGACCTGATGGGGCCCCATTCTGGGGAAAAGAGGGCTCCAGAGAGCACTAGAGGGGTGTTAAGGTGTCCACACTGTCAAGAAATGCCTCTGGGGAAGAAGGGAGAAATCTGGAGGGGTTGCAAGGTGACTAGAGGCTGTCTAAGGGGTCTGGGGGGCCAGAAGACAGCTAGAGGACCCAATGTTGTGAAAAAGAGGGGTCCAGAGTGCATTAGAAGGGTGACAACGGGTCTACACTGTCCAGAAATGCCTCTGGGGAAGAAGGGAGAAATCTGGAGGGGTTGCCAGGAGACGAGAGGGTGTCTAAGGGGCCTGGGGGGCCAGAAGAGAGCTGGGGGGCCCAATTCTGTGGAAAAGAGGGGTCCAGAGCGCACTAGAGGGGTGCTAAGGCATCTACATGGTCCAGAAATGCCTCTGGGGAAGAAGGGAGAAATCTGGAGGGGTTGCCAGGAGACTACAGAGGGTGTCTAAACGGGCCTGGGGTGCTCGAAGAGAGCTGGGGGGCCCCACTCTGTGGAAAAGAGGGGTCCAGAGCACAATAGAGGGGTGCTAAGGCGTCTACACTGTCCAGAAATGCCTCTGGGGAAGAAGGGAGAAATCTGGAGGGGTTGCGAGGAGACTAGAGGGTGTCTAAGGGGTCTCGGGGGCCACAAGAGAGCTGGGCGGCCCCATTCTGTGAAAAAGAGGGGTCCAGAGTGCATTAGAAGGGTGACAACGGGTCTACACTGTCAAGAAATGCCTCTGGGGAAGAAGGGAGAAATCTGGAGGGGTTGCCAGGAGACGAGAGGGTGTCTAAGGGGTCTGGGGGGCCAGAAGAGAGCTGGGGGGGCCATTCTGTGGAGAAGAGGGGTCCAGAGCGCACTAGAGGGTTTCTAAGGCGTCTACACTGTCCAGAAATGCCTCTGGGGAAGAAGGAAGCAATCTGGAAGGGTTGCGAGGAGACTAGAGGGTGTCTAAGGGGTCTGGGGGGCCCACAGAGACCTGATGGGGCCCATTTCTGGGGAAAAGAGGGCTCCAGAGCGCACTAGAGGGGTGCTAAGGCGTCTACACTGTCAAGAAATGCCTCTGGGGAAGAAGGGAGAAATCTGGAGGAGTTGCGAGGAGACTAGAGGGTGTCTAAGGGGCCTGGGGGGCCAGAAGACAGCTAGAGGACCCAATGCTGTGGAAAAGAGGGGTCCAGAGCGCACTAGAGGGGTGCTAAAGCATCTACACGGTCCAGAAATTCCTCTGGGGAAGAAGGGAGAAATCTGGAGAGGTTGTGAGGAGACTACAGGGTGTCTAAACGGGCCTGGGGTGCTCGAAGAGAGTTGGGGGGCCCCATTCTGTGGCAAAGATGGGTCCAGAGCACAATAGAGAGGGGCTAAGGCATCTACACTGTCCAGAAATGCCTCTGGGGAAGAAGGGAGAATTCTGGAGGGGTTGCCAGGAGACGAGAGGGTGTCTAAGCGGTCTGGGGGGCCAGAAGAGAGCTGGGGGGCCCCACTCTGTGGGAAAGAGGAGTCCAGAGTGCACCGGGGAGTACTAAGGCATCTACATGGTCCAGAAATGCCTCTGGGGAAGAAGGGAGAAATCTGGAGGGGTTGTGAGGAGACTACAGGGTGTCTAAACGGGCCTGGGGTGCTCGAAGAGAGCTGGGGGGCCCCATTCTGTGGAAAAGAGGGGTCCAGAGCACAATAGAGGGGTGCTAAGGCGTCTACACTGTCCAGAAATGCCTCTGGGGAAGAAGGGAGAAATCTGGAGGGGTGGCGAGGAGACTAGCGGCTGTCTAAACGGGCCTCAGTGGAGAGAAGAAAGCTGGGGGGGGGCCCATTCTGTGGAAAAGAGGGGTCCAGAGTGCACTAGAGGGGTGCTAAGGCCTCTACACTGTCAAGAAATGCTTCTGGGAAAGAAGGGAGGAATCTGGAGGGGTTGCGAGGAGACTAGAGGGCGTCTAAGGTGCCTGGGGTGCCACAGGAGAGCTGGGAGCGCAATTCTGTTGAAAAGAGGGGTCCAGAGCACAATAGAGGGGTGTTAAAGCATCTACATGGTCCAGAAATGCCTCTGGGGAAGAAGGGAGCAATCTGGAAGGGTTGCAAGGAGACTAGAGGGTGTCTAAGGGGTCTGGGGGGCCCACAGAGACCTGATGGGGCCCCATTCTGGGGAAAAGAGGGCTCCAGAGAGCACTAGAGGGGTGTTAAGGTGTCCACACTGTCAAGAAATGCCTCTGGGGAAGAAGGGAGAAATCTGGAGGGGTTGCAAGGTGACTAGAGGCTGTCTAAGGGGTCTGGGGGGCCAGAAGACAGCTAGAGGACCCAATGTTGTGAAAAAGAGGGGTCCAGAGTGCATTAGAAGGGTGACAACGGGTCTACACTGTCCAGAAATGCCTCTGGGGAAGAAGGGAGAAATCTGGAGGGGTTGCCAGGAGACGAGAGGGTGTCTAAGGGGCCTGGGGGGCCAGAAGAGAGCTGGGGGGCCCAATGCTGTGGAAAAGAGGGGTCCAGAGCGCACTAGAGGGGTGCTAAGGCATCTACATGGTCCAGAAATGCCTCTGGGGAAGAAGGGAGAAATCTGGAGGGGTTGCCAGGAGACTACAGAGGGTGTCTAAACGGGCCTGGGGTGCTCGAAGAGAGCTGGGGGGCCCCACTCTGTGGAAAAGAGGGGTCCAGAGCACAATAGAGGGGTGCTAAGGCGTCTACACTGTCCAGAAATGCCTCTGGGGAAGAAGGGAGAAATCTGGAGGGGTTGCGAGGAGACTAGAGGGTGTCTAAGGGGTCTCGGGGGCCACAAGAGAGCTGGGCGGCCCCATTCTGTGAAAAAGAGGGGTCCAGAGTGCATTAGAAGGGTGACAACGGGTCTACACTGTCAAGAAATGCCTCTGGGGAAGAAGGGAGAAATCTGGAGGGGTTGCCAGGAGACGAGAGGGTGTCTAAGGGGTCTGGGGGGCCAGAAGAGAGCTGGGGGGGCCATTCTGTGGAGAAGAGGGGTCCAGAGCGCACTAGAGGGTTTCTAAGGCGTCTACACTGTCCAGAAATGCCTCTGGGGAAGAAGGAAGCAATCTGGAAGGGTTGCGAGGAGACTAGAGGGTGTCTAAGGGGTCTGGGGGGCCCACAGAGACCTGATGGGGCCCATTTCTGGGGAAAAGAGGGCTCCAGAGCGCACTAGAGGGGTGCTAAGGCGTCTACACTGTCAAGAAATGCCTCTGGGGAAGAAGGGAGAAATCTGGAGGAGTTGCGAGGAGACTAGAGGGTGTCTAAGGGGCCTGGGGGGCCAGAAGACAGCTAGAGGACCCAATGCTGTGGAAAAGAGGGGTCCAGAGCACACTAGAGGGGTGCTAAGGTGTCTACATGGTCCAGAAATGCCTCTGGGGAAGAAGGGAGAAATCTGGAGGGGTTGCGAGGACACTAGAGGGTCTCTAAATGGGCCTCAGTGGAGAGAAGAGAGCTGGGGGGCCCCATTCTGTGGAAAAGAGGGGTCCAGAGTGCACTAGAGGGGTGCTAAGGCATCTACATGGTCCAGAAATGCCTCTGGGGAAGAAGGGAGAAATCTGGAGGGGTTGTGAGGAGACTACAGGGTGTCTAAATGGGCCTGGGGTGCTCGAAGAGAGCTGGGGGGCCCCATTCTGTGGAAAAGATGGGTCCAGAGCACAATAGAGGGGTGCTAAGGCCTCTACACTGTCAAGAAATGCCTCTGGGGAAGAAGGGAGGAATCTGGAGGGGTTGCGAGGAGACTAGAGGGTGTCTAAGGGGCCTGGGGGGCCAGAAGACAGCTAGAGGACCCAATGCTGTGGAAAAGAGGGGTCCAGAGCACACTAGAGGGGTGCTAAAGTGTCTACATGGTCCAGAAATGCCTCTGGGGAAGAAGGGAGCAATCTGGAGGAGTTGCCAGGAGACGAGAGGGTGTCTAAGGGGTCTCGGGGCCCCGCAGACACCTGATGGGGCCCATTTCTGTGGAAAAGAGGGCTCCAGAGCGCACTAGAGGGGTGCTAAGGCGTCTACACTGTCCAGAAATGCCTCTGGGGAAGAAGGGAGAAATCTGGAGGAGTTGCGAGGAGACTAGAGGGTGTCTAAGGGGCCTGGGGGGCCAGAAGACAGCTAGAGGACCCAATGCTGTGGAAAAGAGGGGTCCAGAGCGCACTAGAGGGGTGCTAAAGCATCTACACGGTCCAGAAATGCCTCTGGGGAAGAAGGGAGAAATCTGGAGAGGTTGTGAGGAGACTACAGGGTGTCTAAACGGGCCTGGGGTGCTCGAAGAGAGTTGGGGGGCCCCATTCTGTGGCAAAGATGGGTCCAGAGCACAATAGAGAGGGGCTAAGGCATCTACACTGTCCAGAAATGCCTCTGGGGAAGAAGGGAGAATTCTGGAGGGGTTGCCAGGAGACGAGAGGGTGTCTAAGCGGTCTGGGGGGCCAGAAGAGAGCTGGGGGGCCCCACTCTGTGGGAAAGAGGAGTCCAGAGTGCACCGGGGAGTACTAAGGCATCTACATGGTCCAGAAATGCCTCTGGGGAAGAAGGGAGAAATCTGGAGGGGTTGTGAGGAGACTACAGGGTGTCTAAACGGGCCTGGGGTGCTCGAAGAGAGCTGGGGGGCCCCACTCTGTGGAAAAGAGGGGTCCAGAGCACAATAGAGGGGTGCTAAGGCGTCTACACTGTCCAGAAATGCCTCTGGGGAAGAAGGGAGAAATCTGGAGGGGTGGCGAGGAGACTAGCGGCTGTCTAAACGGGCCTCAGTGGAGAGAAGAAAGCTGGGGGGGGCCCATTCTGTGGAAAAGAGGGGTCCAGAGTGCACTAGAGGGGTGCTAAGGCCTCTACACTGTCAAGAAATGCTTCTGGGAAAGAAGGGAGGAATCTGGAGGGGTTGCGAGGAGACTAGAGGGCGTCTAAGGTGCCTGGGGTGCCACAGGACAGCTGGGAGCGCAATTCTGTTGAAAAGAGGGGTCCAGAGCACAATAGAGGGGTGCTAAGGCATCTACATGGTCCAGAAATGCCTCTGGGGAAGAAGGGAGAAATCTGGAGGGGTTGCCAGGAGACTACAGAGGGTGTCTAAACGGGCCTGGGGTGCTCGAAGAGAGCTGGGGGGCCCCACTCTGTGGAAAAGAGGGGTCCAGAGCACAATAGAGGGGTGCTAAGGCGTCTACACTGTCCAGAAATGCCTCTGGGGAAGAAGGGAGAAATCTGGAGGGGTTGCGAGGAGACTAGAGGGTGTCTAAGGGGTCTCGGGGGCCACAAGAGAGCTGGGCGGCCCCATTCTGTGAAAAAGAGGGGTCCAGAGTGCATTAGAAGGGTGACAACGGGTCTACACTGTCAAGAAATGCCTCTGGGGAAGAAGGGAGAAATCTGGAGGGGTTGCCAGGAGACGAGAGGGTGTCTAAGGGGTCTGGGGGGCCAGAAGAGAGCTGGGGGGGCCATTCTGTGGAGAAGAGGGGTCCAGAGCGCACTAGAGGGTTTCTAAGGCGTCTACACTGTCCAGAAATGCCTCTGGGGAAGAAGGAAGCAATCTGGAAGGGTTGCGAGGAGACTAGAGGGTGTCTAAGGGGTCTGGGGGGCCCACAGAGACCTGATGGGGCCCATTTCTGGGGAAAAGAGGGCTCCAGAGCGCACTAGAGGGGTGCTAAGGCGTCTACACTGTCAAGAAATGCCTCTGGGGAAGAAGGGAGAAATCTGGAGGAGTTGCGAGGAGACTAGAGGGTGTCTAAGGGGCCTGGGGGGCCAGAAGACAGCTAGAGGACCCAATGCTGTGGAAAAGAGGGGTCCAGAGCACACTAGAGGGGTGCTAAGGTGTCTACATGGTCCAGAAATGCCTCTGGGGAAGAAGGGAGAAATCTGGAGGGGTTGCGAGGACACTAGAGGGTCTCTAAATGGGCCTCAGTGGAGAGAAGAGAGCTGGGGGGCCCCATTCTGTGGAAAAGAGGGGTCCAGAGTGCACTAGAGGGGTGCTAAGGCATCTACATGGTCCAGAAATGCCTCTGGGGAAGAAGGGAGAAATCTGGAGGGGTTGTGAGGAGACTACAGGGTGTCTAAATGGGCCTGGGGTGCTCGAAGAGAGCTGGGGGGCCCCATTCTGTGGAAAAGATGGGTCCAGAGCACAATAGAGGGGTGCTAAGGCCTCTACACTGTCAAGAAATGCCTCTGGGGAAGAAGGGAGGAATCTGGAGGGGTTGCGAGGAGACTAGAGGGTGTCTAAGGGGCCTGGGGGGCCAGAAGACAGCTAGAGGACCCAATGCTGTGGAAAAGAGGGGTCCAGAGCACACTAGAGGGGTGCTAAAGTGTCTACATGGTCCAGAAATGCCTCTGGGGAAGAAGGGAGCAATCTGGAGGAGTTGCCAGGAGACGAGAGGGTGTCTAAGGGGTCTCGGGGCCCCGCAGACACCTGATGGGGCCCATTTCTGTGGAAAAGAGGGCTCCAGAGCGCACTAGAGGGGTGCTAAGGCGTCTACACTGTCCAGAAATGCCTCTGGGGAAGAAGGGAGAAATCTGGAGGAGTTGCGAGGAGACTAGAGGGTGTCTAAGGGGCCTGGGGGGCCAGAAGACAGCTAGAGGACCCAATGCTGTGGAAAAGAGGGGTCCAGAGCGCACTAGAGGGGTGCTAAAGCATCTACACGGTCCAGAAATGCCTCTGGGGAAGAAGGGAGAAATCTGGAGAGGTTGTGAGGAGACTACAGGGTGTCTAAACGGGCCTGGGGTGCTCGAAGAGAGTTGGGGGGCCCCATTCTGTGGCAAAGATGGGTCCAGAGCACAATAGAGAGGGGCTAAGGCATCTACACTGTCCAGAAATGCCTCTGGGGAAGAAGGGAGAATTCTGGAGGGGTTGCCAGGAGACGAGAGGGTGTCTAAGCGGTCTGGGGGGCCAGAAGAGAGCTGGGGGGCCCCACTCTGTGGGAAAGAGGAGTCCAGAGTGCACCGGGGAGTACTAAGGCATCTACATGGTCCAGAAATGCCTCTGGGGAAGAAGGGAGAAATCTGGAGGGGTTGTGAGGAGACTACAGGGTGTCTAAACGGGCCTGGGGTGCTCGAAGAGAGCTGGGGGGCCCCACTCTGTGGAAAAGAGGGGTCCAGAGCACAATAGAGGGGTGCTAAGGCGTCTACACTGTCCAGAAATGCCTCTGGGGAAGAAGGGAGAAATCTGGAGGGGTGGCGAGGAGACTAGCGGCTGTCTAAACGGGCCTCAGTGGAGAGAAGAAAGCTGGGGGGGGCCCATTCTGTGGAAAAGAGGGGTCCAGAGTGCACTAGAGGGGTGCTAAGGCCTCTACACTGTCAAGAAATGCTTCTGGGAAAGAAGGGAGGAATCTGGAGGGGTTGCGAGGAGACTAGAGGGCGTCTAAGGTGCCTGGGGTGCCACAGGACAGCTGGGAGCGCAATTCTGTTGAAAAGAGGGGTCCAGAGCACAATAGAGGGGTGTTAAAGCATCTACATGGTCCAGAAATGCCTCTGGGGAAGAAGGGAGCAATCTGGAAGGGTTGCAAGGAGACTAGAGGGTGTCTAAGGGGTCTGGGGGGCCCACAGAGACCTGATGGGGCCCCATTCTGGGGAAAAGAGGGCTCCAGAGCGCACTAGAGGGGTGTTAAGGTGTCCACACTGTCAAGAAATGCCTCTGGGGAAGAAGGGAGAAATCTGGAGGGGTTGCAAGGTGACTAGAGGCTGTCTAAGGGGTCTGGGGGGCCAGAAGACAGCTAGAGGACCCAATGTTGTGAAAAAGAGGGGTCCAGAGTGCATTAGAAGGGTGACAACGGGTCTACACTGTCCAGAAATGCCTCTGGGGAAGAAGGGAGAAATCTGGAGGGGTTGCCAGGAGACGAGAGGGTGTCTAAGGGGCCTGGGGGGCCAGAAGAGAGCTGGGGGGCCCAATGCTGTGGAAAAGAGGGGTCCAGAGCGCACTAGAGGGGTGCTAAGGCATCTACATGGTCCAGAAATGCCTCTGGGGAAGAAGGGAGAAATCTGGAGGGGTTGCCAGGAGACTACAGAGGGTGTCTAAACGGGCCTGGGGTGCTCGAAGAGAGCTGGGGGGCCCCACTCTGTGGAAAAGAGGGGTCCAGAGCACAATAGAGGGGTGCTAAGGCGTCTACACTGTCCAGAAATGCCTCTGGGGAAGAAGGGAGAAATCTGGAGGGATTGCGAGGAGACTAGAGGGTGTCTAAGGGGTCTCGGGGGCCACAAGAGAGCTGGGCGGCCCCATTCTGTGAAAAAGAGGGGTCCAGAGTGCATTAGAAGGGTGACAACGGGTCTACACTGTCCAGAAATGCCTCTGGGGAAGAAGGGAGAAATCTGGAGGGGTTGCCAGGAGACGAGAGGGTGTCTAAGGGGTCTGGGGGGCCAGAAGAGAGCTGGGGGGGCCATTCTGTGGAGAAGAGGGGTCCAGAGCGCACTAGAGGGTTTCTAAGGCGTCTACACTGTCCAGAAATGCCTCTGGGGAAGAAGGAAGCAATCTGGAAGGGTTGCGAGGAGACTAGAGGGTGTCTAAGGGGTCTGGGGGGCCCACAGAGACCTGATGGGGCCCATTTCTGGGGAAAAGAGGGGTCCAGAGCGCACTAGAGGGGTGCTAAGGCGTCTACACTGTCAAGAAATGCCTCTGGGGAAGAAGGGAGAAATCTGGAGGAGTTGCGAGGAGACTAGAGGGTGTCTAAGGGGCCTGGGGGGCCAGAAGACAGCTAGAGGACCCAATGCTGTGGAAAAGAGGGGTCCAGAGCACACTAGAGGGGTGCTAAGGTGTCTACATGGTCCAGAAATGCCTCTGGGGAAGAAGGGAGAAATCTGGAGGGGTTGCGAGGACACTAGAGGGTCTCTAAATGGGCCTCAGTGGAGAGAAGAGAGCTGGGGGGCCCCATTCTGTGGAAAAGAGGGGTCCAGAGTGCACTAGAGGGGTGCTAAGGCATCTACATGGTCCAGAAATGCCTCTGGGGAAGAAGGGAGAAATCTGGAGGGGTTGTGAGGAGACTACAGGGTGTCTAAACGGGCCTGGGGTGCTCGAAGAGAGCTGGGGGGCCCCATTCTGTGGAAAAGATGGGTCCAGAGCACAATAGAGGGGTGCTAAGGCCTCTACACTGTCAAGAAATGCCTCTGGGGAAGAAGGGAGGAATCTGGAGGGGTTGCGAGGAGACTAGAGGGTGTCTAAGGGGCCTGGGGGGCCAGAAGACAGCTAGAGGACCCAATGCTGTGGAAAAGAGGGGTCCAGAGCACACTAGAGGGGTGCTAAAGTGTCTACATGGTCCAGAAATGCCTCTGGGGAAGAAGGGAGCAATCTGGAGGAGTTGCCAGGAGACGAGAGGGTGTCTAAGGGGTCTCGGGGCCCCGCAGACACCTGATGGGGCCCATTTCTGTGGAAAAGAGGGCTCCAGAGCGCACTAGAGGGGTGCTAAGGCGTCTACACTGTCCAGAAATGCCTCTGGGGAAGAAGGGAGAAATCTGGAGGAGTTGCGAGGAGACTAGAGGGTGTCTAAGGGGCCTGGGGGGCCAGAAGACAGCTAGAGGACCCAATGCTGTGGAAAAGAGGGGTCCAGAGCGCACTAGAGGGGTGCTAAAGCATCTACACGGTCCAGAAATGCCTCTGGGGAAGAAGGGAGAAATCTGGAGAGGTTGTGAGGAGACTACAGGGTGTCTAAACGGGCCTGGGGTGCTCGAAGAGAGTTGGGGGGCCCCATTCTGTGGCAAAGATGGGTCCAGAGCACAATAGAGAGGGGCTAAGGCATCTACACTGTCCAGAAATGCCTCTGGGGAAGAAGGGAGAATTCTGGAGGGGTTGCCAGGAGACGAGAGGGTGTCTAAGCGGTCTGGGGGGCCAGAAGAGAGCTGGGGGGCCCCACTCTGTGGGAAAGAGGAGTCCAGAGTGCACCGGGGAGTACTAAGGCATCTACATGGTCCAGAAATGCCTCTGGGGAAGAAGGGAGAAATCTGGAGGGGTTGTGAGGAGACTACAGGGTGTCTAAACGGGCCTGGGGTGCTCGAAGAGAGCTGGGGGGCCCCACTCTGTGGAAAAGAGGGGTCCAGAGCACAATAGAGGGGTGCTAAGGCGTCTACACTGTCCAGAAATGCCTCTGGGGAAGAAGGGAGAAATCTGGAGGGGTGGCGAGGAGACTAGCGGCTGTCTAAACGGGCCTCAGTGGAGAGAAGAAAGCTGGGGGGGGCCCATTCTGTGGAAAAGAGGGGTCCAGAGTGCACTAGAGGGGTGCTAAGGCCTCTACACTGTCAAGAAATGCTTCTGGGAAAGAAGGGAGGAATCTGGAGGGGTTGCGAGGAGACTAGAGGGCGTCTAAGGTGCCTGGGTGCCACAGGAGAGCTGGGAGCGCAATTCTGTTGAAAAGAGGGGTCCAGAGCACAATAGAGGGGTGTTAAAGCATCTACATGGTCCAGAAATGCCTCTGGGGAAGAAGGGAGCAATCTGGAAGGGTTGCAAGGAGACTAGAGGGTGTCTAAGGGGTCTGGGGGGCCCACAGAGACCTGATGGGGCCCCATTCTGGGGAAAAGAGGGCTCCAGAGCGCACTAGAGGGGTGTTAAGGTGTCCACACTGTCAAGAAATGCCTCTGGGGAAGAAGGGAGAAATCTGGAGGGGTTGCAAGGTGACTAGAGGCTGTCTAAGGGGTCTGGGGGGCCAGAAGACAGCTAGAGGACCCAATGTTGTGAAAAAGAGGGGTCCAGAGTGCATTAGAAGGGTGACAACGGGTCTACACTGTCCAGAAATGCCTCTGGGGAAGAAGGGAGAAATCTGGAGGGGTTGCCAGGAGACGAGAGGGTGTCTAAGGGGCCTGGGGGGCCAGAAGAGAGCTGGGGGGCCCAATGCTGTGGAAAAGAGGGGTCCAGAGCGCACTAGAGGGGTGCTAAGGCATCTACATGGTCCAGAAATGCCTCTGGGGAAGAAGGGAGAAATCTGGAGGGGTTGCCAGGAGACTACAGAGGGTGTCTAAACGGGCCTGGGGTGCTCGAAGAGAGCTGGGGGGCCCCACTCTGTGGAAAAGAGGGGTCCAGAGCACAATAGAGGGGTGCTAAGGCGTCTACACTGTCCAGAAATGCCTCTGGGGAAGAAGGGAGAAATCTGGAGGGGTTGCGAGGAGACTAGAGGGTGTCTAAGGGGTCTCGGGGGCCACAAGAGAGCTGGGCGGCCCCATTCTGTGAAAAAGAGGGGTCCAGAGTGCATTAGAAGGGTGACAACGGGTCTACACTGTCCAGAAATGCCTCTGGGGAAGAAGGGAGAAATCTGGAGGGGTTGCCAGGAGACGAGAGGGTGTCTAAGGGGTCTGGGGGGCCAGAAGAGAGCTGGGGGGGCCATTCTGTGGAGAAGAGGGGTCCAGAGCGCACTAGAGGGTTTCTAAGGCGTCTACACTGTCCAGAAATGCCTCTGGGGAAGAAGGAAGCAATCTGGAAGGGTTGCGAGGAGACTAGAGGGTGTCTAAGGGGTCTGGGGGGCCCACAGAGACCTGATGGGGCCCATTTCTGGGGAAAAGAGGGCTCCAGAGCGCACTAGAGGGGTGCTAAGGCGTCTACACTGTCAAGAAATGCCTCTGGGGAAGAAGGGAGAAATCTGGAGGAGTTGCGAGGAGACTAGAGGGTGTCTAAGGGGCCTGGGGGGCCAGAAGACAGCTAGAGGACCCAATGCTGTGGAAAAGAGGGGTCCAGAGCACACTAGAGGGGTGCTAAGGTGTCTACATGGTCCAGAAATGCCTCTGGGGAAGAAGGGAGAAATCTGGAGGGGTTGCGAGGACACTAGAGGGTCTCTAAATGGGCCTCAGTGGAGAGAAGAGAGCTGGGGGGCCCCATTCTGTGGAAAAGAGGGGTCCAGAGTGCACTAGAGGGGTGCTAAGGCATCTACATGGTCCAGAAATGCCTCTGGGGAAGAAGGGAGAAATCTGGAGGGGTTGTGAGGAGACTACAGGGTGTCTAAACGGGCCTGGGGTGCTCGAAGAGAGCTGGGGGGCCCCATTCTGTGGAAAAGATGGGTCCAGAGCACAATAGAGGGGTGCTAAGGCCTCTACACTGTCAAGAAATGCCTCTGGGGAAGAAGGGAGGAATCTGGAGGGGTTGCGAGGAGACTAGAGGGTGTCTAAGGGGCCTGGGGGGCCAGAAGACAGCTAGAGGACCCAATGCTGTGGAAAAGAGGGGTCCAGAGCACAATAGAGGGGTGCTAAGGCGTCTACACTGTCCAGAAATGCCTCTGGGGAAGAAGGGAGAAATCTGGAGGGGTGGCGAGGAGACTAGCGGCTGTCTAAACGGGCCTCAGTGGAGAGAAGAAAGCTGGGGGGGGCCCATTCTGTGGAAAAGAGGGGTCCAGAGTGCACTAGAGGGGTGCTAAGGCCTCTACACTGTCAAGAAATGCTTCTGGGAAAGAAGGGAGGAATCTGGAGGGGTTGCGAGGAGACTAGAGGGCGTCTAAGGTGCCTGGGGTGCCACAGGACAGCTGGGAGCGCAATTCTGTTGAAAAGAGGGGTCCAGAGCACAATAGAGGGGTGTTAAAGCATCTACATGGTCCAGAAATGCCTCTGGGGAAGAAGGGAGCAATCTGGAAGGGTTGCAAGGAGACTAGAGGGTGTCTAAGGGGTCTGGGGGGCCCACAGAGACCTGATGGGGCCCCATTCTGGGGAAAAGAGGGCTCCAGAGCGCACTAGAGGGGTGTTAAGGTGTCCACACTGTCAAGAAATGCCTCTGGGGAAGAAGGGAGAAATCTGGAGGGGTTGCAAGGTGACTAGAGGCTGTCTAAGGGGTCTGGGGGGCCAGAAGACAGCTAGAGGACCCAATGTTGTGAAAAAGAGGGGTCCAGAGTGCATTAGAAGGGTGACAACGGGTCTACACTGTCCAGAAATGCCTCTGGGGAAGAAGGGAGAAATCTGGAGGGGTTGCCAGGAGACGAGAGGGTGTCTAAGGGGCCTGGGGGGCCAGAAGAGAGCTGGGGGGCCCAATTCTGTGGAAAAGAGGGGTCCAGAGCGCACTAGAGGGGTGCTAAGGCATCTACATGGTCCAGAAATGCCTCTGGGGAAGAAGGGAGAAATCTGGAGGGGTTGCCAGGAGACTACAGAGGGTGTCTAAACGGGCCTGGGGTGCTCGAAGAGAGCTGGGGGGCCCCACTCTGTGGAAAAGAGGGGTCCAGAGCACAATAGAGGGGTGCTAAGGCGTCTACACTGTCCAGAAATGCCTCTGGGGAAGAAGGGAGAAATCTGGAGGGGTTGCGAGGAGACTAGAGGGTGTCTAAGGGGTCTCGGGGGCCACAAGAGAGCTGGGCGGCCCCATTCTGTGAAAAAGAGGGGTCCAGAGTGCATTAGAAGGGTGACAACGGGTCTACACTGTCCAGAAATGCCTCTGGGGAAGAAGGGAGAAATCTGGAGGGGTTGCCAGGAGACGAGAGGGTGTCTAAGGGGTCTGGGGGGCCAGAAGAGAGCTGGGGGGGCCATTCTGTGGAGAAGAGGGGTCCAGAGCGCACTAGAGGGTTTCTAAGGCGTCTACACTGTCCAGAAATGCCTCTGGGGAAGAAGGAAGCAATCTGGAAGGGTTGCGAGGAGACTAGAGGGTGTCTAAGGGGTCTGGGGGGCCCACAGAGACCTGATGGGGCCCATTTCTGGGGAAAAGAGGGCTCCAGAGTGCACTAGAGGGGTGCTAAGGCGTCTACACTGTCAAGAAATGCCTCTGGGGAAGAAGGGAGAAATCTGGAGGAGTTGCGAGGAGACTAGAGGGTGTCTAAGGGGCCTGGGGGGCCAGAAGACAGCTAGAGGACCCAATGCTGTGGAAAAGAGGGGTCCAGAGCACACTAGAGGGGTGCTAAGGTGTCTACATGGTCCAGAAATGCCTCTGGGGAAGAAGGGAGAAATCTGGAGGGGTTGCGAGGACACTAGAGGGTCTCTAAATGGGCCTCAGTGGAGAGAAGAGAGCTGGGGGGCCCCATTCTGTGGAAAAGAGGGGTCCAGAGTGCACTAGAGGGGTGCTAAGGCATCTACATGGTCCAGAAATGCCTCTGGGGAAGAAGGGAGAAATCTGGAGGGGTTGTGAGGAGACTACAGGGTGTCTAAACGGGCCTGGGGTGCTCGAAGAGAGCTGGGGGGCCCCATTCTGTGGAAAAGATGGGTCCAGAGCACAATAGAGGGGTGCTAAGGCCTCTACACTGTCAAGAAATGCCTCTGGGGAAGAAGGGAGGAATCTGGAGGGGTTGCGAGGAGACTAGAGGGTGTCTAAGGGGCCTGGGGGGCCAGAAGACAGCTAGAGGACCCAATGCTGTGGAAAAGAGGGGTCCAGAGCACACTAGAGGGGTGCTAAAGTGTCTACATGGTCCAGAAATGCCTCTGGGGAAGAAGGGAGCAATCTGGAGGAGTTGCCAGGAGACGAGAGGGTGTCTAAGGGGTCTCGGGGCCCCGCAGACACCTGATGGGGCCCATTTCTGTGGAAAAGAGGGCTCCAGAGCGCACTAGAGGGGTGCTAAGGCGTCTACACTGTCCAGAAATGCCTCTGGGGAAGAAGGGAGAAATCTGGAGGAGTTGCGAGGAGACTAGAGGGTGTCTAAGGGGCCTGGGGGGCCAGAAGACAGCTAGAGGACCCAATGCTGTGGAAAAGAGGGGTCCAGAGCGCACTAGAGGGGTGCTAAAGCATCTACACGGTCCAGAAATGCCTCTGGGGAAGAAGGGAGAAATCTGGAGAGGTTGTGAGGAGACTACAGGGTGTCTAAACGGGCCTGGGGTGCTCGAAGAGAGTTGGGGGGCCCCATTCTGTGGCAAAGATGGGTCCAGAGCACAATAGAGAGGGGCTAAGGCATCTACACTGTCCAGAAATGCCTCTGGGGAAGAAGGGAGAAATCTGGAGGGGTTGCCAGGAGACGAGAGGGTGTCTAAGCGGTCTGGGGGGCCAGAAGAGAGCTGGGGGGCCCCACTCTGTGGGAAAGAGGAGTCCAGAGTGCACCGGGGAGTACTAAGGCATCTACATGGTCCAGAAATGCCTCTGGGGAAGAAGGGAGAAATCTGGAGGGGTTGTGAGGAGACTACAGGGTGTCTAAACGGGCCTGGGGTGCTCGAAGAGAGCTGGGGGGCCCCACTCTGTGGAAAAGAGGGGTCCAGAGCACAATAGAGGGGTGCTAAGGCGTCTACACTGTCCAGAAATGCCTCTGGGGAAGAAGGGAGAAATCTGGAGGGGTGGCGAGGAGACTAGCGGCTGTCTAAACGGGCCTCAGTGGAGAGAAGAAAGCTGGGGTGGCCCATTCTGTGGAAAAGAGGGCTCCAGAGTGCACTAGAGGGGTGCTAAGGCCTCTACACTGTCAAGAAATGCTTCTGGGAAAGAAGGGAGGAATCTGGAGGGGTTGCGAGGAGACTAGAGGGCGTCTAAGGTGCCTGGGTGCCACAGGACAGCTGGGAGCGCAATTCTGTTGAAAAGAGGGGTCCAGAGCACAATAGAGGGGTGTTAAAGCATCTACATGGTCCAGAAATGCCTCTGGGGAAGAAGGGAGCAATCTGGAAGGGTTGCAAGGAGACTAGAGGGTGTCTAAGGGGTCTGGGGGGCCCACAGAGACCTGATGGGGCCCCATTCTGGGGAAAAGAGGGCTCCAGAGCGCACTAGAGGGGTGTTAAGGTGTCCACACTGTCAAGAAATGCCTCTGGGGAAGAAGGGAGAAATCTGGAGGGGTTGCAAGGTGACTAGAGGCTGTCTAAGGGGTCTGGGGGGCCAGAAGACAGCTAGAGGACCCAATGTTGTGAAAAAGAGGGGTCCAGAGTGCATTAGAAGGGTGACAACGGGTCTACACTGTCCAGAAATGCCTCTGGGGAAGAAGGGAGAAATCTGGAGGGGTTGCCAGGAGACGAGAGGGTGTCTAAGGGGCCTGGGGGGCCAGAAGAGAGCTGGGGGGCCCAATGCTGTGGAAAAGAGGGGTCCAGAGCGCACTAGAGGGGTGCTAAGGCATCTACATGGTCCAGAAATGCCTCTGGGGAAGAAGGGAGAAATCTGGAGGGGTTGCCAGGAGACTACAGAGGGTGTCTAAACGGGCCTGGGGTGCTCGAAGAGAGCTGGGGGGCCCCACTCTGTGGAAAAGAGGGGTCCAGAGCACAATAGAGGGGTGCTAAGGCGTCTACACTGTCCAGAAATGCCTCTGGGGAAGAAGGGAGAAATCTGGAGGGGTTGCGAGGAGACTAGAGGGTGTCTAAGGGGTCTCGGGGGCCACAAGAGAGCTGGGCGGCCCCATTCTGTGAAAAAGAGGGGTCCAGAGTGCATTAGAAGGGTGACAACGGGTCTACACTGTCCAGAAATGCCTCTGGGGAAGAAGGGAGAAATCTGGAGGGGTTGCCAGGAGACGAGAGGGTGTCTAAGGGGTCTGGGGGGCCAGAAGAGAGCTGGGGGGGCCATTCTGTGGAGAAGAGGGGTCCAGAGCGCACTAGAGGGTTTCTAAGGCGTCTACACTGTCCAGAAATGCCTCTGGGGAAGAAGGAAGCAATCTGGAAGGGTTGCGAGGAGACTAGAGGGTGTCTAAGGGGTCTGGGGGGCCCACAGAGACCTGATGGGGCCCATTTCTGGGGAAAAGAGGGCTCCAGAGCGCACTAGAGGGGTGCTAAGGCGTCTACACTGTCAAGAAATGCCTCTGGGGAAGAAGGGAGAAATCTGGAGGAGTTGCGAGGAGACTAGAGGGTGTCTAAGGGGCCTGGGGGGCCAGAAGACAGCTAGAGGACCCAATGCTGTGGAAAAGAGGGGTCCAGAGCACACTAGAGGGGTGCTAAGGTGTCTACATGGTCCAGAAATGCCTCTGGGGAAGAAGGGAGAAATCTGGAGGGGTTGCGAGGACACTAGAGGGTCTCTAAATGGGCCTCAGTGGAGAGAAGAGAGCTGGGGGGCCCCATTCTGTGGAAAAGAGGGGTCCAGAGTGCACTAGAGGGGTGCTAAGGCATCTACATGGTCCAGAAATGCCTCTGGGGAAGAAGGGAGAAATCTGGAGGGGTTGTGAGGAGACTACAGGGTGTCTAAACGGGCCTGGGGTGCTCGAAGAGAGCTGGGGGGCCCCATTCTGTGGAAAAGATGGGTCCAGAGCACAATAGAGGGGTGCTAAGGCCTCTACACTGTCAAGAAATGCCTCTGGGGAAGAAGGGAGGAATCTGGAGGGGTTGTGAGGAGACTAGAGGGTGTCTAAGGGGCCTGGGGGGCCAGAAGACAGCTAGAGGACCCAATGCTGTGGAAAAGAGGGGTCCAGAGCACAATAGAGGGGTGCTAAGGCGTCTACACTGTCCAGAAATGCCTCTGGGGAAGAAGGGAGAAATCTGGAGGGGTGGCGAGGAGACTAGCGGCTGTCTAAACGGGCCTCAGTGGAGAGAAGAAAGCTGGGGGGGGCCCATTCTGTGGAAAAGAGGGGTCCAGAGTGCACTAGAGGGGTGCTAAGGCCTCTACACTGTCAAGAAATGCTTCTGGGAAAGAAGGGAGGAATCTGGAGGGGTTGCGAGGAGACTAGAGGGCGTCTAAGGTGCCTGGGGTGCCACAGGACAGCTGGGAGCGCAATTCTGTTGAAAAGAGGGGTCCAGAGCACAATAGAGGGGTGTTAAAGCATCTACATGGTCCAGAAATGCCTCTGGGGAAGAAGGGAGCAATCTGGAAGGGTTGCAAGGAGACTAGAGGGTGTCTAAGGGGTCTGGGGGGCCCACAGAGACCTGATGGGGCCCCATTCTGGGGAAAAGAGGGCTCCAGAGAGCACTAGAGGGGTGTTAAGGTGTCCACACTGTCAAGAAATGCCTCTGGGGAAGAAGGGAGAAATCTGGAGGGGTTGCAAGGTGACTAGAGGCTGTCTAAGGGGTCTGGGGGGCCAGAAGACAGCTAGAGGACCCAATGTTGTGAAAAAGAGGGGTCCAGAGTGCATTAGAAGGGTGACAACGGGTCTACACTGTCCAGAAATGCCTCTGGGGAAGAAGGGAGAAATCTGGAGGGGTTGCCAGGAGACGAGAGGGTGTCTAAGGGGCCTGGGGGGCCAGAAGAGAGCTGGGGGGCCCAATTCTGTGGAGAAGAGGGGTCCAGAGCGCACTAGAGGGGTGCTAAGGCATCTACATGGTCCAGAAATGCCTCTGGGGAAGAAGGGAGAAATCTGGAGGGGTTGCCAGGAGACTGCAGAGGGTGTCTAAACGGGCCTGGGGTGCTCGAAGAGAGCTGGGGGGCCCCACTCTGTGGAAAAGAGGGGTCCAGAGCACAATAGAGGGGTGCTAAGGCGTCTACACTGTCCAGAAATGCCTCTGGGGAAGAAGGGAGAAATCTGGAGGGGTTGCGAGGAGACTAGAGGGTGTCTAAGGGGTCTCGGGGGCCACAAGAGAGCTGGGCGGCCCCATTCTGTGAAAAAGAGGGGTCCAGAGTGCATTAGAAGGGTGACAACGGGTCTACACTGTCCAGAAATGCCTCTGGGGAAGAAGGGAGAAATCTGGAGGGGTTGCCAGGAGACGAGAGGGTGTCTAAGGGGTCTGGGGGGCCAGAAGAGAGCTGGGGGGGCCATTCTGTGGAGAAGAGGGGTCCAGAGCGCACTAGAGGGTTTCTAAGGCGTCTACACTGTCCAGAAATGCCTCTGGGGAAGAAGGAAGCAATCTGGAAGGGTTGCGAGGAGACTAGAGGGTGTCTAAGGGGTCTGGGGGGCCCACAGAGACCTGATGGGGCCCATTTCTGGGGAAAAGAGGGCTCCAGAGCGCACTAGAGGGGTGCTAAGGCGTCTACACTGTCAAGAAATGCCTCTGGGGAAGAAGGGAGAAATCTGGAGGAGTTGCGAGGAGACTAGAGGGTGTCTAAGGGGCCTGGGGGGCCAGAAGACAGCTAGAGGACCCAATGCTGTGGAAAAGAGGGGTCCAGAGCACACTAGAGGGGTGCTAAGGTGTCTACATGGTCCAGAAATGCCTCTGGGGAAGAAGGGAGAAATCTGGAGGGGTTGCGAGGACACTAGAGGGTCTCTAAATGGGCCTCAGTGGAGAGAAGAGAGCTGGGGGGCCCCATTCTGTGGAAAAGAGGGGTCCAGAGTGCACTAGAGGGGTGCTAAGGCATCTACATGGTCCAGAAATGCCTCTGGGGAAGAAGGGAGAAATCTGGAGGGGTTGTGAGGAGACTACAGGGTGTCTAAACGGGCCTGGGGTGCTCGAAGAGAGCTGGGGGGCCCCATTCTGTGGAAAAGATGGGTCCAGAGCACAATAGAGGGGTGCTAAGGCCTCTACACTGTCAAGAAATGCCTCTGGGGAAGAAGGGAGGAATCTGGAGGGGTTGCGAGGAGACTAGAGGGTGTCTAAGGGGCCTGGGGGGCCAGAAGACAGCTAGAGGACCCAATGCTGTGGAAAAGAGGGGTCCAGAGCACACTAGAGGGGTGCTAAAGTGTCTACATGGTCCAGAAATGCCTCTGGGGAAGAAGGGAGCAATCTGGAGGAGTTGCCAGGAGACGAGAGGGTGTCTAAGGGGTCTCGGGGCCCCGCAGACACCTGATGGGGCCCATTTCTGTGGAAAAGAGGGCTCCAGAGCGCACTAGAGGGGTGCTAAGGCGTCTACACTGTCCAGAAATGCCTCTGGGGAAGAAGGGAGAAATCTGGAGGAGTTGCGAGGAGACTAGAGGGTGTCTAAGGGGCCTGGGGGGCCAGAAGACAGCTAGAGGACCCAATGCTGTGGAAAAGAGGGGTCCAGAGCGCACTAGAGGGGTGCTAAAGCATCTACACGGTCCAGAAATGCCTCTGGGGAAGAAGGGAGAAATCTGGAGAGGTTGTGAGGAGACTACAGGGTGTCTAAACGGGCCTGGGGTGCTCGAAGAGAGTTGGGGGGCCCCATTCTGTGGCAAAGATGGGTCCAGAGCACAATAGAGAGGGGCTAAGGCATCTACACTGTCCAGAAATGCCTCTGGGGAAGAAGGGAGAATTCTGGAGGGGTTGCCAGGAGACGAGAGGGTGTCTAAGCGGTCTGGGGGGCCAGAAGAGAGCTGGGGGGCCCCACTCTGTGGGAAAGAGGAGTCCAGAGTGCACCGGGGAGTACTAAGGCATCTACATGGTCCAGAAATGCCTCTGGGGAAGAAGGGAGAAATCTGGAGGGGTTGTGAGGAGACTACAGGGTGTCTAAACGGGCCTGGGGTGCTCGAAGAGAGCTGGGGGGCCCCACTCTGTGGAAAAGAGGGGTCCAGAGCACAATAGAGGGGTGCTAAGGCGTCTACACTGTCCAGAAATGCCTCTGGGGAAGAAGGGAGAAATCTGGAGGGGTGGCGAGGAGACTAGCGGCTGTCTAAACGGGCCTCAGTGGAGAGAAGAAAGCTGGGGGGGGCCCATTCTGTGGAAAAGAGGGGTCCAGAGTGCACTAGAGGGGTGCTAAGGCCTCTACACTGTCAAGAAATGCTTCTGGGAAAGAAGGGAGGAATCTGGAGGGGTTGCGAGGAGACTAGAGGGCGTCTAAGGTGCCTGGGGTGCCACAGGAGAGCTGGGAGCGCAATTCTGTTGAAAAGAGGGGTCCAGAGCACAATAGAGGGGTGTTAAAGCATCTACATGGTCCAGAAATGCCTCTGGGGAAGAAGGGAGCAATCTGGAAGGGTTGCAAGGAGACTAGAGGGTGTCTAAGGGGTCTGGGGGGCCCACAGAGACCTGATGGGGCCCCATTCTGGGGAAAAGAGGGCTCCAGAGCGCACTAGAGGGATGTTAAGGTGTCCACACTGTCAAGAAATGCCTCTGGGGAAGAAGGGAGAAATCTGGAGGGGTTGCAAGGTGACTAGAGGCTGTCTAAGGGGTCTGGGGGGCCAGAAGACAGCTAGAGGACCCAATGTTGTGAAAAAGAGGGGTCCAGAGTGCATTAGAAGGGTGACAACGGGTCTACACTGTCCAGAAATGCCTCTGGGGAAGAAGGGAGAAATCTGGAGGGGTTGCCAGGAGACGAGAGGGTGTCTAAGGGGCCTGGGGGGCCAGAAGAGAGCTGGGGGGCCCAATGCTGTGGAAAAGAGGGGTCCAGAGCGCACTAGAGGGGTGCTAAGGCATCTACATGGTCCAGAAATGCCTCTGGGGAAGAAGGGAGAAATCTGGAGGGGTTGCCAGGAGACTACAGAGGGTGTCTAAACGGGCCTGGGGTGCTCGAAGAGAGCTGGGGGGCCCCACTCTGTGGAAAAGAGGGGTCCAGAGCACAATAGAGGGGTGCTAAGGCGTCTACACTGTCCAGAAATGCCTCTGGGGAAGAAGGGAGAAATCTGGAGGGGTTGCGAGGAGACTAGAGGGTGTCTAAGGGGTCTCGGGGGCCACAAGAGAGCTGGGCGGCCCCATTCTGTGAAAAAGAGGGGTCCAGAGTGCATTAGAAGGGTGACAACGGGTCTACACTGTCCAGAAATGCCTCTGGGGAAGAAGGGAGAAATCTGGAGGGGTTGCCAGGAGACGAGAGGGTGTCTAAGGGGTCTGGGGGGCCAGAAGAGAGCTGGGGGGGCCATTCTGTGGAGAAGAGGGGTCCAGAGCGCACTAGAGGGTTTCTAAGGCGTCTACACTGTCCAGAAATGCCTCTGGGGAAGAAGGAAGCAATCTGGAAGGGTTGCGAGGAGACTAGAGGGTGTCTAAGGGGTCTGGGGGGCCCACAGAGACCTGATGGGGCCCATTTCTGGGGAAAAGAGGGCTCCAGAGCGCACTAGAGGGGTGCTAAGGCGTCTACACTGTCAAGAAATGCCTCTGGGGAAGAAGGGAGAAATCTGGAGGAGTTGCGAGGAGACTAGAGGGTGTCTAAGGGGCCTGGGGGGCCAGAAGACAGCTAGAGGACCCAATGCTGTGGAAAAAAGGGGTCCAGAGCACACTAGAGGGGTGCTAAGGTGTCTACATGGTCCAGAAATGCCTCTGGGGAAGAAGGGAGAAATCTGGAGGGGTTGCGAGGACACTAGAGGGTCTCTAAATGGGCCTCAGTGGAGAGAAGAGAGCTGGGGGGCCCCATTCTGTGGAAAAGAGGGGTCCAGAGTGCACTAGAGGGGTGCTAAGGCATCTACATGGTCCAGAAATGCCTCTGGGGAAGAAGGGAGAAATCTGGAGGGGTTGTGAGGAGACTACAGGGTGTCTAAACGGGCCTGGGGTGCTCGAAGAGAGCTGGGGGGCCCCATTCTGTGGAAAAGATGGGTCCAGAGCACAATAGAGGGGTGCTAAGGCCTCTACACTGTCAAGAAATGCCTCTGGGGAAGAAGGGAGGAATCTGGAGGGGTTGCGAGGAGACTAGAGGGTGTCTAAGGGGCCTGGGGGGCCAGAAGACAGCTAGAGGACCCAATGCTGTGGAAAAGAGGGGTCCAGAGCACACTAGAGGGGTGCTAAAGTGTCTACATGGTCCAGAAATGCCTCTGGGGAAGAAGGGAGCAATCTGGAGGAGTTGCCAGGAGACGAGAGGGTGTCTAAGGGGTCTCGGGGCCCCGCAGACACCTGATGGGGCCCATTTCTGTGGAAAAGAGGGCTCCAGAGCGCACTAGAGGGGTGCTAAGGCGTCTACACTGTCCAGAAATGCCTCTGGGGAAGAAGGGAGAAATCTGGAGGAGTTGCGAGGAGACTAGAGGGTGTCTAAGGGGCCTGGGGGGCCAGAAGACAGCTAGAGGACCCAATGCTGTGGAAAAGAGGGGTCCAGAGCGCACTAGAGGGGTGCTAAAGCATCTACACGGTCCAGAAATGCCTCTGGGGAAGAAGGGAGAAATCTGGAGAGGTTGTGAGGAGACTACAGGGTGTCTAAACGGGCCTGGGGTGCTCGAAGAGAGTTGGGGGGCCCCACTCTGTGGAAAAGATGGGTCCAGAGCACAATAGAGGGGGGCTAAGGCATCTACACTGTCCAGAAATGCCTCTGGGGAAGAAGGGAGAAATCTGGAGGGGTTGCCAGGAGACGAGAGGGTGTCTAAGGGGTCTCGGGGCCCCGCAGACACCTGATGGGGCCCATTTCTGTGGAAAAGAGGGCTCCAGAGCGCACTAGAGGGGTGCTAAGGCGTCTACACTGTCCAGAAATGCCTCTGGGGAAGAAGGGAGAAATCTGGAGGAGTTGCGAGGAGACTAGAGGGTGTCTAAGGGGCCTGGGGGGCCAGAAGACAGCTAGAGGACCCAATGCTGTGGAAAAGAGGGGTCCAGAGCGCACTAGAGGGGTGCTAAAGCATCTACACGGTCAAGATATGCCTCTGGGGAAGAAGGGAGAAATCTGGAGAGGTTGTGAGGAGACTACAGGGTGTCTAAACGGGCCTGGGGTGCTCGAAGAGAGCTGGGGGGCCCCATTCTGTGGAAAAGATGGGTCCAGAGCACAATAGAGGGGGGCTAAGGCATCTACACTGTCCAGAAATGCCTCTGGGGAAGAAGGGAGAAATCTGGAGGGGTTGCCAGGAGACGAGAGGGTGTCTAAGGGGTCTCGGGGCCCCGCAGACACCTGATGGGGCCCATTTCTGTGGAAAAGAGGGCTCCAGAGCGCACTAGAGGGGTGCTAAGGCATCTACACTGTCCAGAAATGCCTCTGGGGAAGAAGGGAGAAATCTGGAGGAGTTGCGAGGAGACTAGAGGGTGTCTAAGGGGCCTGGGGGGCCAGAAGACAGCTAGAGGACCCAATGCTGTGGAAAAGAGGGGTCCAGAGCGCACTAGAGGGGTGCTAAAGCATCTACACGGTCAAGAAATGCCTCTGGGGAAGAAGGGAGAAATCTGGAGAGGTTGTGAGGAGACTACAGTGTGTCTAAACGGGCCTGGGGTGCTCGAAGAGAGTTGGGGGGCCCCATTCTGTGGCAAAGATGGGTCCAGAGCACAATAGAGAGGGGCTAAGGCATCTACACTGTCCAGAAATGCCTCTGGGGAAGAAGGGAGAATTCTGGAGGGGTTGCCAGGAGACGAGAGGGTGTCTAAGCGGTCTGGGGGGCCAGAAGAGAGCTGGGGGGCCCCACTCTGTGGGAAAGAGGAGTCCAGAGTGCACCGGGGAGTACTAAGGCATCTACATGGTCCAGAAATGCCTCTGGGGAAGAAGGGAGAAATCTGGAGGGGTTGTGAGGAGACTACAGGGTGTCTAAACGGGCCTGGGGTGCTCGAAGAGAGCTGGGGGGCCCCATTCTGTGGAAAAGAGGGGTCCAGAGCACAATAGAGGGGTGCTAAGGCGTCTACACTGTCCAGAAATGCCTCTGGGGAAGAAGGGAGAAATCTGGAGGGGTGGCGAGGAGACTAGCGGCTGTCTAAACGGGCCTCAGTGGAGAGAAGAAAGCTGGGGGGGGCCCATTCTGTGGAAAAGAGGGGTCCAGAGTGCACTAGAGGGGTGCTAAGGCCTCTACACTGTCAAGAAATGCTTCTGGGAAAGAAGGGAGGAATCTGGAGGGGTTGCGAGGAGACTAGAGGGCGTCTAAGGTGCCTGGGGTGCCACAGGAGAGCTGGGAGCGCAATTCTGTTGAAAAGAGGGGTCCAGAGCACAATAGAGGGGTGTTAAAGCATCTACATGGTCCAGAAATGCCTCTGGGGAAGAAGGGAGCAATCTGGAAGGGTTGCAAGGAGACTAGAGGGTGTCTAAGGGGTCTGGGGGGCCCACAGAGACCTGATGGGGCCCCATTCTGGGGAAAAGAGGGCTCCAGAGAGCACTAGAGGGGTGTTAAGGTGTCCACACTGTCAAGAAATGCCTCTGGGGAAGAAGGGAGAAATCTGGAGGGGTTGCAAGGTGACTAGAGGCTGTCTAAGGGGTCTGGGGGGCCAGAAGACAGCTAGAGGACCCAATGTTGTGAAAAAGAGGGGTCCAGAGTGCATTAGAAGGGTGACAACGGGTCTACACTGTCCAGAAATGCCTCTGGGGAAGAAGGGAGAAATCTGGAGGGGTTGCCAGGAGACGAGAGGGTGTCTAAGGGGCCTGGGGGGCCAGAAGAGAGCTGGGGGGCCCAATTCTGTGGAAAAGAGGGGTCCAGAGCGCACTAGAGGGGTGCTAAGGCATCTACATGGTCCAGAAATGCCTCTGGGGAAGAAGGGAGAAATCTGGAGGGGTTGCCAGGAGACTGCAGAGGGTGTCTAAACGGGCCTGGGGTGCTCGAAGAGAGCTGGGGGGCCCCACTCTGTGGAAAAGAGGGGTCCAGAGCACAATAGAGGGGTGCTAAGGCGTCTACACTGTCCAGAAATGCCTCTGGGGAAGAAGGGAGAAATCTGGAGGGGTTGCGAGGAGACTAGAGGGTGTCTAAGGGGTCTCGGGGGCCACAAGAGAGCTGGGCGGCCCCATTCTGTGAAAAAGAGGGGTCCAGAGTGCATTAGAAGGGTGACAACGGGTCTACACTGTCCAGAAATGCCTCTGGGGAAGAAGGGAGAAATCTGGAGGGGTTGCCAGGAGACGAGAGGGTGTCTAAGGGGTCTGGGGGGCCAGAAGAGAGCTGGGGGGGCCATTCTGTGGAGAAGAGGGGTCCAGAGCGCACTAGAGGGTTTCTAAGGCGTCTACACTGTCCAGAAATGCCTCTGGGGAAGAAGGAAGCAATCTGGAAGGGTTGCGAGGAGACTAGAGGGTGTCTAAGGGGTCTGGGGGGCCCACAGAGACCTGATGGGGCCCATTTCTGGGGAAAAGAGGGCTCCAGAGCGCACTAGAGGGGTGCTAAGGCGTCTACACTGTCAAGAAATGCCTCTGGGGAAGAAGGGAGAAATCTGGAGGAGTTGCGAGGAGACTAGAGGGTGTCTAAGGGGCCTGGGGGGCCAGAAGACAGCTAGAGGACCCAATGCTGTGGAAAAGAGGGGTCCAGAGCACACTAGAGGGGTGCTAAGGTGTCTACATGGTCCAGAAATGCCTCTGGGGAAGAAGGGAGAAATCTGGAGGGGTTGCGAGGACACTAGAGGGTCTCTAAATGGGCCTCAGTGGAGAGAAGAGAGCTGGGGGGCCCCATTCTGTGGAAAAGAGGGGTCCAGAGTGCACTAGAGGGGTGCTAAGGCATCTACATGGTCCAGAAATGCCTCTGGGGAAGAAGGGAGAAATCTGGAGGGGTTGTGAGGAGACTACAGGGTGTCTAAACGGGCCTGGGGTGCTCGAAGAGAGCTGGGGGGCCCCATTCTGTGGAAAAGATGGGTCCAGAGCACAATAGAGGGGTGCTAAGGCCTCTACACTGTCAAGAAATGCCTCTGGGGAAGAAGGGAGGAATCTGGAGGGGTTGCGAGGAGACTAGAGGGTGTCTAAGGGGCCTGGGGGGCCAGAAGACAGCTAGAGGACCCAATGCTGTGGAAAAGAGGGGTCCAGAGCACACTAGAGGGGTGCTAAAGTGTCTACATGGTCCAGAAATGCCTCTGGGGAAGAAGGGAGCAATCTGGAGGAGTTGCCAGGAGACGAGAGGGTGTCTAAGGGGTCTCGGGGCCCCGCAGACACCTGATGGGGCCCATTTCTGTGGAAAAGAGGGCTCCAGAGCGCACTAGAGGGGTGCTAAGGCGTCTACACTGTCCAGAAATGCCTCTGGGGAAGAAGGGAGAAATCTGGAGGAGTTGCGAGGAGACTAGAGGGTGTCTAAGGGGCCTGGGGGGCCAGAAGACAGCTAGAGGACCCAATGCTGTGGAAAAGAGGGGTCCAGAGCGCACTAGAGGGGTGCTAAAGCATCTACACGGTCCAGAAATGCCTCTGGGGAAGAAGGGAGAAATCTGGAGAGGTTGTGAGGAGACTACAGGGTGTCTAAACGGGCCTGGGGTGCTCGAAGAGAGTTGGGGGGCCCCATTCTGTGGCAAAGATGGGTCCAGAGCACAATAGAGAGGGGCTAAGGCATCTACACTGTCCAGAAATGCCTCTGGGGAAGAAGGGAGAATTCTGGAGGGGTTGCCAGGAGACGAGAGGGTGTCTAAGCGGTCTGGGGGGCCAGAAGAGAGCTGGGGGGCCCCACTCTGTGGGAAAGAGGAGTCCAGAGTGCACCGGGGAGTACTAAGGCATCTACATGGTCCAGAAATGCCTCTGGGGAAGAAGGGAGAAATCTGGAGGGGTTGTGAGGAGACTACAGGGTGTCTAAACGGGCCTGGGGTGCTCGAAGAGAGCTGGGGGGCCCCACTCTGTGGAAAAGAGGGGTCCAGAGCACAATAGAGGGGTGCTAAGGCGTCTACACTGTCCAGAAATGCCTCTGGGGAAGAAGGGAGAAATCTGGAGGGGTGGCGAGGAGACTAGCGGCTGTCTAAACGGGCCTCAGTGGAGAGAAGAAAGCTGGGGGGGGCCCATTCTGTGGAAAAGAGGGGTCCAGAGTGCACTAGAGGGGTGCTAAGGCCTCTACACTGTCAAGAAATGCTTCTGGGAAAGAAGGGAGGAATCTGGAGGGGTTGCGAGGAGACTAGAGGGCGTCTAAGGTGCCTGGGGTGCCACAGGAGAGCTGGGAGCGCAATTCTGTTGAAAAGAGGGGTCCAGAGCACAATAGAGGGGTGTTAAAGCATCTACATGGTCCAGAAATGCCTCTGGGGAAGAAGGGAGCAATCTGGAAGGGTTGCAAGGAGACTAGAGGGTGTCTAAGGGGTCTGGGGGGCCCACAGAGACCTGATGGGGCCCCATTCTGGGGAAAAGAGGGCTCCAGAGCGCACTAGAGGGGTGTTAAGGTGTCCACACTGTCAAGAAATGCCTCTGGGGAAGAAGGGAGAAATCTGGAGGGGTTGCAAGGTGACTAGAGGCTGTCTAAGGGGTCTGGGGGGCCAGAAGACAGCTAGAGGACCCAATGTTGTGAAAAAGAGGGGTCCAGAGTGCATTAGAAGGGTGACAACGGGTCTACACTGTCCAGAAATGCCTCTGGGGAAGAAGGGAGAAATCTGGAGGGGTTGCCAGGAGACGAGAGGGTGTCTAAGGGGCCTGGGGGGCCAGAAGAGAGCTGGGGGGCCCAATGCTGTGGAAAAGAGGGGTCCAGAGCGCACTAGAGGGGTGCTAAGGCATCTACATGGTCCAGAAATGCCTCTGGGGAAGAAGGGAGAAATCTGGAGGGGTTGCCAGGAGACTACAGAGGGTGTCTAAACGGGCCTGGGGTGCTCGAAGAGAGCTGGGGGGCCCCACTCTGTGGAAAAGAGGGGTCCAGAGCACAATAGAGGGGTGCTAAGGCGTCTACACTGTCCAGAAATGCCTCTGGGGAAGAAGGGAGAAATCTGGAGGGGTTGCGAGGAGACTAGAGGGTGTCTAAGGGGTCTCGGGGGCCACAAGAGAGCTGGGCGGCCCCATTCTGTGAAAAAGAGGGGTCCAGAGTGCATTAGAAGGGTGACAACGGGTCTACACTGTCCAGAAATGCCTCTGGGGAAGAAGGGAGAAATCTGGAGGGGTTGCCAGGAGACGAGAGGGTGTCTAAGGGGTCTGGGGGGCCAGAAGAGAGCTGGGGGGGCCATTCTGTGGAGAAGAGGGGTCCAGAGCGCACTAGAGGGTTTCTAAGGCGTCTACACTGTCCAGAAATGCCTCTGGGGAAGAAGGAAGCAATCTGGAAGGGTTGCGAGGAGACTAGAGGGTGTCTAAGGGGTCTGGGGGGCCCACAGAGACCTGATGGGGCCCATTTCTGGGGAAAAGAGGGCTCCAGAGCGCACTAGAGGGGTGCTAAGGCGTCTACACTGTCAAGAAATGCCTCTGGGGAAGAAGGGAGAAATCTGGAGGAGTTGCGAGGAGACTAGAGGGTGTCTAAGGGGCCTGGGGGGCCAGAAGACAGCTAGAGGACCCAATGCTGTGGAAAAGAGGGGTCCAGAGCACACTAGAGGGGTGCTAAGGTGTCTACATGGTCCAGAAATGCCTCTGGGGAAGAAGGGAGAAATCTGGAGGGGTTGCGAGGACACTAGAGGGTCTCTAAATGGGCCTCAGTGGAGAGAAGAGAGCTGGGGGGCCCCATTCTGTGGAAAAGAGGGGTCCAGAGTGCACTAGAGGGGTGCTAAGGCATCTACATGGTCCAGAAATGCCTCTGGGGAAGAAGGGAGAAATCTGGAGGGGTTGTGAGGAGACTACAGGGTGTCTAAACGGGCCTGGGGTGCTCGAAGAGAGCTGGGGGGCCCCATTCTGTGGAAAAGATGGGTCCAGAGCACAATAGAGGGGTGCTAAGGCCTCTACACTGTCAAGAAATGCCTCTGGGGAAGAAGGGAGGAATCTGGAGGGGTTGCGAGGAGACTAGAGGGTGTCTAAGGGGCCTGGGGGGCCAGAAGACAGCTAGAGGACCCAATGCTGTGGAAAAGAGGGGTCCAGAGCACACTAGAGGGGTGCTAAAGTGTCTACATGGTCCAGAAATGCCTCTGGGGAAGAAGGGAGCAATCTGGAGGAGTTGCCAGGAGACGAGAGGGTGTCTAAGGGGTCTCGGGGCCCCGCAGACACCTGATGGGGCCCATTTCTGTGGAAAAGAGGGCTCCAGAGCGCACTAGAGGGGTGCTAAGGCGTCTACACTGTCCAGAAATGCCTCTGGGGAAGAAGGGAGAAATCTGGAGGAGTTGCGAGGAGACTAGAGGGTGTCTAAGGGGCCTGGGGGGCCAGAAGACAGCTAGAGGACCCAATGCTGTGGAAAAGAGGGGTCCAGAGCGCACTAGAGGGGTGCTAAAGCATCTACACGGTCCAGAAATGCCTCTGGGGAAGAAGGGAGAAATCTGGAGAGGTTGTGAGGAGACTACAGGGTGTCTAAACGGGCCTGGGGTGCTCGAAGAGAGTTGGGGGGCCCCACTCTGTGGAAAAGATGGGTCCAGAGCACAATAGAGGGGGGCTAAGGCATCTACACTGTCCAGAAATGCCTCTGGGGAAGAAGGGAGAAATCTGGAGGGGTTGCCAGGAGACGAGAGGGTGTCTAAGGGGTCTCGGGGCCCCGCAGACACCTGATGGGGCCCATTTCTGTGGAAAAGAGGGCTCCAGAGCGCACTAGAGGGGTGCTAAGGCGTCTACACTGTCCAGAAATGCCTCTGGGGAAGAAGGGAGAAATCTGGAGGAGTTGCGAGGAGACTAGAGGGTGTCTAAGGGGCCTGGGGGGCCAGAAGACAGCTAGAGGACCCAATGCTGTGGAAAAGAGGGGTCCAGAGCGCACTAGAGGGGTGCTAAAGCATCTACACGGTCAAGATATGCCTCTGGGGAAGAAGGGAGAAATCTGGAGGGGTTGCCAGGAGACGAGAGGGTGTCTAAGGGGTCTCGGGGCCCCGCAGACACCTGATGGGGCCCATTTCTGTGGAAAAGAGGGCTCCAGAGCGCACTAGAGGGGTGCTAAGGCATCTACACTGTCCAGAAATGCCTCTGGGGAAGAAGGGAGAAATCTGGAGGAGTTGCGAGGAGACTAGAGGGTGTCTAAGGGGCCTGGGGGGCCAGAAGACAGCTAGAGGACCCAATGCTGTGGAAAAGAGGGGTCCAGAGCGCACTAGAGGGGTGCTAAAGCATCTACACGGTCAAGAAATGCCTCTGGGGAAGAAGGGAGAAATCTGGAGAGGTTGTGAGGAGACTACAGTGTGTCTAAACGGGCCTGGGGTGCTCGAAGAGAGTTGGGGGGCCCCATTCTGTGGCAAAGATGGGTCCAGAGCACAATAGAGAGGGGCTAAGGCATCTACACTGTCCAGAAATGCCTCTGGGGAAGAAGGGAGAATTCTGGAGGGGTTGCCAGGAGACGAGAGGGTGTCTAAGCGGTCTGGGGGGCCAGAAGAGAGCTGGGGGGCCCCACTCTGTGGGAAAGAGGAGTCCAGAGTGCACCGGGGAGTACTAAGGCATCTACATGGTCCAGAAATGCCTCTGGGGAAGAAGGGAGAAATCTGGAGGGGTTGTGAGGAGACTACAGGGTGTCTAAACGGGCCTGGGGTGCTCGAAGAGAGCTGGGGGGCCCCACTCTGTGGAAAAGAGGGGTCCAGAGCACAATAGAGGGGTGCTAAGGCGTCTACACTGTCCAGAAATGCCTCTGGGGAAGAAGGGAGAAATCTGGAGGGGTGGCGAGGAGACTAGCGGCTGTCTAAACGGGCCTCAGTGGAGAGAAGAAAGCTGGGGGGGGCCCATTCTGTGGAAAAGAGGGGTCCAGAGTGCACTAGAGGGGTGCTAAGGCCTCTACACTGTCAAGAAATGCTTCTGGGAAAGAAGGGAGGAATCTGGAGGGGTTGCGAGGAGACTAGAGGGCGTCTAAGGTGCCTGGGGTGCCACAGGAGAGCTGGGAGCGCAATTCTGTTGAAAAGAGGGGTCCAGAGCACAATAGAGGGGTGTTAAAGCATCTACATGGTCCAGAAATGCCTCTGGGGAAGAAGGGAGCAATCTGGAAGGGTTGCAAGGAGACTAGAGGGTGTCTAAGGGGTCTGGGGGGCCCACAGAGACCTGATGGGGCCCCATTCTGGGGAAAAGAGGGCTCCAGAGAGCACTAGAGGGGTGTTAAGGTGTCCACACTGTCAAGAAATGCCTCTGGGGAAGAAGGGAGAAATCTGGAGGGGTTGCAAGGTGACTAGAGGCTGTCTAAGGGGTCTGGGGGGCCAGAAGACAGCTAGAGGACCCAATGTTGTCAAAAAGAGGGGTCCAGAGTGCATTAGAAGGGTGACAACGGGTCTACACTGTCCAGAAATGCCTCTGGGGAAGAAGGGAGAAATCTGGAGGGGTTGCCAGGAGACGAGAGGGTGTCTAAGGGGCCTGGGGGGCCAGAAGAGAGCTGGGGGGCCCAATTCTGTGGAAAAGAGGGGTCCAGAGCGCACTAGAGGGGTGCTAAGGCATCTACATGGTCCAGAAATGCCTCTGGGGAAGAAGGGAGAAATCTGGAGGGGTTGCCAGGAGACTACAGAGGGTGTCTAAACGGGCCTGGGGTGCTCGAAGAGAGTTGGGGGGCCCCACTCTGTGGAAAAGATGGGTCCAGAGCACAATAGAGGGGGGCTAAGGCATCTACACTGTCCAGAAATGCCTCTGGGGAAGAAGGGAGAAATCTGGAGGGGTTGCGAGGAGACGAGAGGGTGTCTAAGGGGTCTCGGGGCCCCGCAGACACCTGATGGGGCCCATTTCTGTGGAAAAGAGGGCTCCAGAGCGCACTAGAGGGGTGCTAAGGCGTCTACACTGTCCAGAAATGCCTCTGGGGAAGAAGGGAGAAATCTGGAGGAGTTGCGAGGAGACTAGAGGGTGTCTAAGGGGCCTGGGGGGCCAGAAGACAGCTAGAGGACCCAATGCTGTGGAAAAGAGGGGTCCAGAGCGCACTAGAGGGGTGCTAAAGCATCTACACGGTCAAGATATGCCTCTGGGGAAGAAGGGAGAAATCTGGAGAGGTTGTGAGGAGACTACAGGGTGTCTAAACGGGCCTGGGGTGCTCGAAGAGAGCTGGGGGGCCCCATTCTGTGGAAAAGATGGGTCCAGAGCACAATAGAGGGGGGCTAAGGCATCTACACTGTCCAGAAATGCCTCTGGGGAAGAAGGGAGAAATCTGGAGGGGTTGCCAGGAGACGAGAGGGTGTCTAAGGGGTCTCGGGGCCCCGCAGACACCTGATGGGGCCCATTTCTGTGGAAAAGAGGGCTCCAGAGCGCACTAGAGGGGTGCTAAGGCATCTACACTGTCCAGAAATGCCTCTGGGGAAGAAGGGAGAAATCTGGAGGAGTTGCGAGGAGACTAGAGGGTGTCTAAGGGGCCTGGGGGGCCAGAAGACAGCTAGAGGACCCAATGCTGTGGAAAAGAGGGGTCCAGAGCGCACTAGAGGGGTGCTAAAGCATCTACACGGTCAAGAAATGCCTCTGGGGAAGAAGGGAGAAATCTGGAGAGGTTGTGAGGAGACTACAGTGTGTCTAAACGGGCCTGGGGTGCTCGAAGAGAGTTGGGGGGCCCCATTCTGTGGCAAAGATGGGTCCAGAGCACAATAGAGAGGGGCTAAGGCATCTACACTGTCCAGAAATGCCTCTGGGGAAGAAGGGAGAATTCTGGAGGGGTTGCCAGGAGACGAGAGGGTGTCTAAGCGGTCTGGGGGGCCAGAAGAGAGCTGGGGGGCCCCACTCTGTGGGAAAGAGGAGTCCAGAGTGCACCGGGGAGTACTAAGGCATCTACATGGTCCAGAAATGCCTCTGGGGAAGAAGGGAGAAATCTGGAGGGGTTGTGAGGAGACTACAGGGTGTCTAAACGGGCCTGGGGTGCTCGAAGAGAGCTGGGGGGCCCCATTCTGTGGAAAAGAGGGGTCCAGAGCACAATAGAGGGGTGCTAAGGCGTCTACACTGTCCAGAAATGCCTCTGGGGAAGAAGGGAGAAATCTGGAGGGGTGGCGAGGAGACTAGCGGCTGTCTAAACGGGCCTCAGTGGAGAGAAGAAAGCTGGGGGGGGCCCATTCTGTGGAAAAGAGGGGTCCAGAGTGCACTAGAGGGGTGCTAAGGCCTCTACACTGTCAAGAAATGCTTCTGGGAAAGAAGGGAGGAATCTGGAGGGGTTGCGAGGAGACTAGAGGGCGTCTAAGGTGCCTGGGGTGCCACAGGAGAGCTGGGAGCGCAATTCTGTTGAAAAGAGGGGTCCAGAGCACAATAGAGGGGTGTTAAAGCATCTACATGGTCCAGAAATGCCTCTGGGGAAGAAGGGAGCAATCTGGAAGGGTTGCAAGGAGACTAGAGGGTGTCTAAGGGGTCTGGGGGGCCCACAGAGACCTGATGGGGCCCCATTCTGGGGAAAAGAGGGCTCCAGAGAGCACTAGAGGGGTGTTAAGGTGTCCACACTGTCAAGAAATGCCTCTGGGGAAGAAGGGAGAAATCTGGAGGGGTTGCAAGGTGACTAGAGGCTGTCTAAGGGGTCTGGGGGGCCAGAAGACAGCTAGAGGACCCAATGTTGTGAAAAAGAGGGGTCCAGAGTGCATTAGAAGGGTGACAACGGGTCTACACTGTCCAGAAATGCCTCTGGGGAAGAAGGGAGAAATCTGGAGGGGTTGCCAGGAGACGAGAGGGTGTCTAAGGGGCCTGGGGGGCCAGAAGAGAGCTGGGGGGCCCAATTCTGTGGAAAAGAGGGGTCCAGAGCGCACTAGAGGGGTGCTAAGGCATCTACATGGTCCAGAAATGCCTCTGGGGAAGAAGGGAGAAATCTGGAGGGGTTGCCAGGAGACTACAGAGGGTGTCTAAACGGGCCTGGGGTGCTCGAAGAGAGCTGGGGGGCCCCACTCTGTGGAAAAGAGGGGTCCAGAGCACAATAGAGGGGTGCTAAGGCGTCTACACTGTCCAGAAATGCCTCTGGGGAAGAAGGGAGAAATCTGGAGGGGTTGCGAGGAGACTAGAGGGTGTCTAAGGGGTCTCGGGGGCCACAAGAGAGCTGGGCGGCCCCATTCTGTGAAAAAGAGGGGTCCAGAGTGCATTAGAAGGGTGACAACGGGTCTACACTGTCAAGAAATGCCTCTGGGGAAGAAGGGAGAAATCTGGAGGGGTTGCCAGGAGACGAGAGGGTGTCTAAGGGGTCTGGGGGGCCAGAAGAGAGCTGGGGGGGCCATTCTGTGGAGAAGAGGGGTCCAGAGCGCACTAGAGGGTTTCTAAGGCGTCTACACTGTCCAGAAATGCCTCTGGGGAAGAAGGAAGCAATCTGGAAGGGTTGCGAGGAGACTAGAGGGTGTCTAAGGGGTCTGGGGGGCCCACAGAGACCTGATGGGGCCCATTTCTGGGGAAAAGAGGGCTCCAGAGCGCACTAGAGGGGTGCTAAGGCGTCTACACTGTCAAGAAATGCCTCTGGGGAAGAAGGGAGAAATCTGGAGGAGTTGCGAGGAGACTAGAGGGTGTCTAAGGGGCCTGGGGGGCCAGAAGACAGCTAGAGGACCCAATGCTGTGGAAAAGAGGGGTCCAGAGCACACTAGAGGGGTGCTAAGGTGTCTACATGGTCCAGAAATGCCTCTGGGGAAGAAGGGAGAAATCTGGAGGGGTTGCGAGGACACTAGAGGGTCTCTAAATGGGCCTCAGTGGAGAGAAGAGAGCTGGGGGGCCCCATTCTGTGGAAAAGAGGGGTCCAGAGTGCACTAGAGGGGTGCTAAGGCATCTACATGGTCCAGAAATGCCTCTGGGGAAGAAGGGAGAAATCTGGAGGGGTTGTGAGGAGACTACAGGGTGTCTAAACGGGCCTGGGGTGCTCGAAGAGAGCTGGGGGGCCCCATTCTGTGGAAAAGATGGGTCCAGAGCACAATAGAGGGGTGCTAAGGCCTCTACACTGTCAAGAAATGCTTCTGGGGAAGAAGGGAGGAATCTGGAGGGGTTGCGAGGAGACTAGAGGGTGTCTAAGGGGCCTGGGGGGCCAGAAGACAGCTAGAGGACCCAATGCTGTGGAAAAGAGGGGTCCAGAGCACACTAGAGGGGTGCTAAAGTGTCTACATGGTCCAGAAATGCCTCTGGGGAAGAAGGGAGCAATCTGGAGGAGTTGCCAGGAGACGAGAGGGTGTCTAAGGGGTCTCGGGGCCCCGCAGACACCTGATGGGGCCCATTTCTGTGGAAAAGAGGGCTCCAGAGCGCACTAGAGGGGTGCTAAGGCGTCTACACTGTCCAGAAATGCCTCTGGGGAAGAAGGGAGAAATCTGGAGGAGTTGCGAGGAGACTAGAGGGTGTCTAAGGGGCCTGGGGGGCCAGAAGACAGCTAGAGGACCCAATGCTGTGGAAAAGAGGGGTCCAGAGCGCACTAGAGGGGTGCTAAAGCATCTACACGGTCCAGAAATGCCTCTGGGGAAGAAGGGAGAAATCTGGAGAGGTTGTGAGGAGACTACAGGGTGTCTAAACGGGCCTGGGGTGCTCGAAGAGAGTTGGGGGGCCCCATTCTGTGGCAAAGATGGGTCCAGAGCACAATAGAGAGGGGCTAAGGCATCTACACTGTCCAGAAATGCCTCTGGGGAAGAAGGGAGAAATCTGGAGGAGTTGCGAGGAGACTAGAGGGTGTCTAAGGGGCCTGGGGGGCCAGAAGACAGCTAGAGGACCCAATGCTGTGGAAAAGAGGGGTCCAGAGCGCACTAGAGGGGTGCTAAAGCATCTACACGGTCAAGATATGCCTCTGGGGAAGAAGGGAGAAATCTGGAGAGGTTGTGAGGAGACTACAGGGTGTCTAAACGGGCCTGGGGTGCTCGAAGAGAGCTGGGGGGCCCCATTCTGTGGAAAAGATGGGTCCAGAGCACAATAGAGGGGGGCTAAGGCATCTACACTGTCCAGAAATGCCTCTGGGGAAGAAGGGAGAAATCTGGAGGGGTTGCCAGGAGACGAGAGGGTGTCTAAGGGGTCTCGGGGCCCCGCAGACACCTGATGGGGCCCATTTCTGTGGAAAAGAGGGCTCCAGAGCGCACTAGAGGGGTGCTAAGGCATCTACACTGTCCAGAAATGCCTCTGGGGAAGAAGGGAGAAATCTGGAGGAGTTGCGAGGAGACTAGAGGGTGTCTAAGGGGCCTGGGGGGCCAGAAGACAGCTAGAGGACCCAATGCTGTGGAAAAGAGGGGTCCAGAGCGCACTAGAGGGGTGCTAAAGCATCTACACGGTCCAGAAATGCCTCTGGGGAAGAAGGGAGAAATCTGGAGAGGTTGTGAGGAGACTACAGGGTGTCTAAACGGGCCTGGGGTGCTCGAAGAGAGTTGGGGGGCCCCATTCTGTGGCAAAGATGGGTCCAGAGCACAATAGAGAGGGGCTAAGGCATCTACACTGTCCAGAAATGCCTCTGGGGAAGAAGGGAGAATTCTGGAGGGGTTGCCAGGAGACGAGAGGGTGTCTAAGCGGTCTGGGGGGCCAGAAGAGAGCTGGGGGGCCCCACTCTGTGGGAAAGAGGAGTCCAGAGTGCACCGGGGAGTACTAAGGCATCTACATGGTCCAGAAATGCCTCTGGGGAAGAAGGGAGAAATCTGGAGGGGTTGTGAGGAGACTACAGGGTGTCTAAACGGGCCTGGGGTGCTCGAAGAGAGCTGGGGGGCCCCATTCTGTGGAAAAGAGGGGTCCAGAGCACAATAGAGGGGTGCTAAGGCGTCTACACTGTCCAGAAATGCCTCTGGGGAAGAAGGGAGAAATCTGGAGGGGTGGCGAGGAGACTAGCGGCTGTCTAAACGGGCCTCAGTGGAGAGAAGAAAGCTGGGGGGGGCCCATTCTGTGGAAAAGAGGGGTCCAGAGTGCACTAGAGGGGTGCTAAGGCCTCTACACTGTCAAGAAATGCTTCTGGGAAAGAAGGGAGGAATCTGGAGGGGTTGCGAGGAGACTAGAGGGCGTCTAAGGTGCCTGGGGTGCCACAGGAGAGCTGGGAGCGCAATTCTGTTGAAAAGAGGGGTCCAGAGCACAATAGAGGGGTGTTAAAGCATCTACATGGTCCAGAAATGCCTCTGGGGAAGAAGGGAGCAATCTGGAAGGGTTGCAAGGAGACTAGAGGGTGTCTAAGGGGTCTGGGGGGCCCACAGAGACCTGATGGGGCCCCATTCTGGGGAAAAGAGGGCTCCAGAGAGCACTAGAGGGGTGTTAAGGTGTCCACACTGTCAAGAAATGCCTCTGGGGAAGAAGGGAGAAATCTGGAGGGGTTGCAAGGTGACTAGAGGCTGTCTAAGGGGTCTGGGGGGCCAGAAGACAGCTAGAGGACCCAATGTTGTGAAAAAGAGGGGTCCAGAGTGCATTAGAAGGGTGACAACGGGTCTACACTGTCCAGAAATGCCTCTGGGGAAGAAGGGAGAAATCTGGAGGGGTTGCCAGGAGACGAGAGGGTGTCTAAGGGGCCTGGGGGGCCAGAAGAGAGCTGGGGGGCCCAATTCTGTGGAAAAGAGGGGTCCAGAGCGCACTAGAGGGGTGCTAAGGCATCTACATGGTCCAGAAATGCCTCTGGGGAAGAAGGGAGAAATCTGGAGGGGTTGCCAGGAGACTACAGAGGGTGTCTAAACGGGCCTGGGGTGCTCGAAGAGAGCTGGGGGGCCCCACTCTGTGGAAAAGAGGGGTCCAGAGCACAATAGAGGGGTGCTAAGGCGTCTACACTGTCCAGAAATGCCTCTGGGGAAGAAGGGAGAAATCTGGAGGGGTTGCGAGGAGACTAGAGGGTGTCTAAGGGGTCTCGGGGGCCACAAGAGAGCTGGGCGGCCCCATTCTGTGAAAAAGAGGGGTCCAGAGTGCATTAGAAGGGTGACAACGGGTCTACACTGTCCAGAAATGCCTCTGGGGAAGAAGGGAGAAATCTGGAGGGGTTGCCAGGAGACGAGAGGGTGTCTAAGGGGTCTGGGGGGCCAGAAGAGAGCTGGGGGGGCCATTCTGTGGAGAAGAGGGGTCCAGAGCGCACTAGAGGGTTTCTAAGGCGTCTACACTGTCCAGAAATGCCTCTGGGGAAGAAGGAAGCAATCTGGAAGGGTTGCGAGGAGACTAGAGGGTGTCTAAGGGGTCTGGGGGGCCCACAGAGACCTGATGGGGCCCATTTCTGGGGAAAAGAGGGCTCCAGAGCGCACTAGAGGGGTGCTAAGGCGTCTACACTGTCAAGAAATGCCTCTGGGGAAGAAGGGAGAAATCTGGAGGAGTTGCGAGGAGACTAGAGGGTGTCTAAGGGGCCTGGGGGGCCAGAAGACAGCTAGAGGACCCAATGCTGTGGAAAAGAGGGGTCCAGAGCACACTAGAGGGGTGCTAAGGTGTCTACATGGTCCAGAAATGCCTCTGGGGAAGAAGGGAGAAATCTGGAGGGGTTGCGAGGACACTAGAGGGTCTCTAAATGGGCCTCAGTGGAGAGAAGAGAGCTGGGGGGCCCCATTCTGTGGAAAAGAGGGGTCCAGAGTGCACTAGAGGGGTGCTAAGGCATCTACATGGTCCAGAAATGCCTCTGGGGAAGAAGGGAGAAATCTGGAGGGGTTGTGAGGAGACTACAGGGTGTCTAAACGGGCCTGGGGTGCTCGAAGAGAGCTGGGGGGCCCCATTCTGTGGAAAAGATGGGTCCAGAGCACAATAGAGGGGTGCTAAGGCCTCTACACTGTCAAGAAATGCCTCTGGGGAAGAAGGGAGGAATCTGGAGGGGTTGCGAGGAGACTAGAGGGTGTCTAAGGGGCCTGGGGGGCCAGAAGACAGCTAGAGGACCCAATGCTGTGGAAAAGAGGGGTCCAGAGCACACTAGAGGGGTGCTAAAGTGTCTACACTGTCCAGAAATGCCTCTGGGGAAGAAGGGAGCAATCTGGAGGAGTTGCCAGGAGACGAGAGGGTGTCTAAGGGGTCTCGGGGCCCCGCAGACACCTGATGGGGCCCATTTCTGTGGAAAAGAGGGCTCCAGAGCGCACTAGAGGGGTGCTAAGGCGTCTACACTGTCCAGAAATGCCTCTGGGGAAGAAGGGAGAAATCTGGAGGAGTTGCGAGGAGACTAGAGGGTGTCTAAGGGGCCTGGGGGGCCAGAAGACAGCTAGAGGACCCAATGCTGTGGAAAAGAGGGGTCCAGAGCGCACTAGAGGGGTGCTAAAGCATCTACACGGTCCAGAAATGCCTCTGGGGAAGAAGGGAGAAATCTGGAGAGGTTGTGAGGAGACTACAGGGTGTCTAAACGGGCCTGGGGTGCTCGAAGAGAGTTGGGGGGCCCCATTCTGTGGCAAAGATGGGTCCAGAGCACAATAGAGAGGGGCTAAGGCATCTACACTGTCCAGAAATGCCTCTGGGGAAGAAGGGAGAATTCTGGAGGGGTTGCCAGGAGACGAGAGGGTGTCTAAGCGGTCTGGGGGGCCAGAAGAGAGCTGGGGGGCCCCACTCTGTGGGAAAGAGGAGTCCAGAGTGCACCGGGGAGTACTAAGGCATCTACATGGTCCAGAAATGCCTCTGGGGAAGAAGGGAGAAATCTGGAGGGGTTGTGAGGAGACTACAGGGTGTCTAAACGGGCCTGGGGTGCTCGAAGAGAGCTGGGGGGCCCCATTCTGTGGAAAAGAGGGGTCCAGAGCACAATAGAGGGGTGCTAAGGCGTCTACACTGTCCAGAAATGCCTCTGGGGAAGAAGGGAGAAATCTGGAGGGGTGGCGAGGAGACTAGCGGCTGTCTAAACGGGCCTCAGTGGAGAGAAGAAAGCTGGGGGGGGCCCATTCTGTGGAAAAGAGGGGTCCAGAGTGCACTAGAGGGGTGCTAAGGCCTCTACACTGTCAAGAAATGCTTCTGGGAAAGAAGGGAGGAATCTGGAGGGGTTGCGAGGAGACTAGAGGGCGTCTAAGGTGCCTGGGGTGCCACAGGAGAGCTGGGAGCGCAATTCTGTTGAAAAGAGGGGTCCAGAGCACAATAGAGGGGTGTTAAAGCATCTACATGGTCCAGAAATGCCTCTGGGGAAGAAGGGAGCAATCTGGAAGGGTTGCAAGGAGACTAGAGGGTGTCTAAGGGGTCTGGGGGGCCCACAGAGACCTGATGGGGCCCCATTCTGGGGAAAAGAGGGCTCCAGAGAGCACTAGAGGGGTGTTAAGGTGTCCACACTGTCAAGAAATGCCTCTGGGGAAGAAGGGAGAAATCTGGAGGGGTTGCAAGGTGACTAGAGGCTGTCTAAGGGGTCTGGGGGGCCAGAAGACAGCTAGAGGACCCAATGTTGTCAAAAAGAGGGGTCCAGAGTGCATTAGAAGGGTGACAACGGGTCTACACTGTCCAGAAATGCCTCTGGGGAAGAAGGGAGAAATCTGGAGGGGTTGCCAGGAGACGAGAGGGTGTCTAAGGGGCCTGGGGGGCCAGAAGAGAGCTGGGGGGCCCAATTCTGTGGAAAAGAGGGGTCCAGAGCGCACTAGAGGGGTGCTAAGGCATCTACATGGTCCAGAAATGCCTCTGGGGAAGAAGGGAGAAATCTGGAGGGGTTGCCAGGAGACTACAGAGGGTGTCTAAACGGGCCTGGGGTGCTCGAAGAGAGCTGGGGGGCCCCACTCTGTGGAAAAGAGGGGTCCAGAGCACAATAGAGGGGTGCTAAGGCGTCTACACTGTCCAGAAATGCCTCTGGGGAAGAAGGGAGAAATCTGGAGGGGTTGCGAGGAGACTAGAGGGTGTCTAAGGGGTCTCGGGGGCCACAAGAGAGCTGGGCGGCCCCATTCTGTGAAAAAGAGGGGTCCAGAGTGCATTAGAAGGGTGACAACGGGTCTACACTGTCAAGAAATGCCTCTGGGGAAGAAGGGAGAAATCTGGAGGGGTTGCCAGGAGACGAGAGGGTGTCTAAGGGGTCTGGGGGGCCAGAAGAGAGCTGGGGGGGCCATTCTGTGGAGAAGAGGGGTCCAGAGCGCACTAGAGGGTTTCTAAGGCGTCTACACTGTCCAGAAATGCCTCTGGGGAAGAAGGAAGCAATCTGGAAGGGTTGCGAGGAGACTAGAGGGTGTCTAAGGGGTCTGGGGGGCCCACAGAGACCTGATGGGGCCCATTTCTGGGGAAAAGAGGGGTCCAGAGCGCACTAGAGGGGTGCTAAGGCGTCTACACTGTCAAGAAATGCCTCTGGGGAAGAAGGGAGAAATCTGGAGGAGTTGCGAGGAGACTAGAGGGTGTCTAAGGGGCCTGGGGGGCCAGAAGACAGCTAGAGGACCCAATGCTGTGGAAAAGAGGGGTCCAGAGCGCACTAGAGGGGTGCTAAAGCATCTACACGGTCCAGAAATGCCTCTGGGGAAGAAGGGAGAAATCTGGAGAGGTTGTGAGGAGACTACAGGGTGTCTAAACGGGCCTGGGGTGCTCGAAGAGAGTTGGGGGGCCCCATTCTGTGGCAAAGATGGGTCCAGAGCACAATAGAGAGGGGCTAAGGCATCTACACTGTCCAGAAATGCCTCTGGGGAAGAAGGGAGAATTCTGGAGGGGTTGCCAGGAGACGAGAGGGTGTCTAAGCGGTCTGGGGGGCCAGAAGAGAGCTGGGGGGCCCCACTCTGTGGGAAAGAGGAGTCCAGAGTGCACCGGGGAGTACTAAGGCATCTACATGGTCCAGAAATGCCTCTGGGGAAGAAGGGAGAAATCTGGAGGGGTTGTGAGGAGACTACAGGGTGTCTAAACGGGCCTGGGGTGCTCGAAGAGAGCTGGGGGGCCCCATTCTGTGGAAAAGAGGGGTCCAGAGCACAATAGAGGGGTGCTAAGGCGTCTACACTGTCCAGAAATGCCTCTGGGGAAGAAGGGAGAAATCTGGAGGGGTGGCGAGGAGACTAGCGGCTGTCTAAACGGGCCTCAGTGGAGAGAAGAAAGCTGGGGGGGGCCCATTCTGTGGAAAAGAGGGGTCCAGAGTGCACTAGAGGGGTGCTAAGGCCTCTACACTGTCAAGAAATGCTTCTGGGAAAGAAGGGAGGAATCTGGAGGGGTTGCGAGGAGACTAGAGGGCGTCTAAGGTGCCTGGGGTGCCACAGGAGAGCTGGGAGCGCAATTCTGTTGAAAAGAGGGGTCCAGAGCACAATAGAGGGGTGTTAAAGCATCTACATGGTCCAGAAATGCCTCTGGGGAAGAAGGGAGCAATCTGGAAGGGTTGCAAGGAGACTAGAGGGTGTCTAAGGGGTCTGGGGGGCCCACAGAGACCTGATGGGGCCCCATTCTGGGGAAAAGAGGGCTCCAGAGAGCACTAGAGGGGTGTTAAGGTGTCCACACTGTCAAGAAATGCCTCTGGGGAAGAAGGGAGAAATCTGGAGGGGTTGCAAGGTGACTAGAGGCTGTCTAAGGGGTCTGGGGGGCCAGAAGACAGCTAGAGGACCCAATGTTGTGAAAAAGAGGGGTCCAGAGTGCATTAGAAGGGTGACAACGGGTCTACACTGTCCAGAAATGCCTCTGGGGAAGAAGGGAGAAATCTGGAGGGGTTGCCAGGAGACGAGAGGGTGTCTAAGGGGCCTGGGGGGCCAGAAGAGAGCTGGGGGGCCCAATTCTGTGGAAAAGAGGGGTCCAGAGCGCACTAGAGGGGTGCTAAGGCATCTACATGGTCCAGAAATGCCTCTGGGGAAGAAGGGAGAAATCTGGAGGGGTTGCCAGGAGACTACAGAGGGTGTCTAAACGGGCCTGGGGTGCTCGAAGAGAGCTGGGGGGCCCCACTCTGTGGAAAAGAGGGGTCCAGAGCACAATAGAGGGGTGCTAAGGCGTCTACACTGTCCAGAAATGCCTCTGGGGAAGAAGGGAGAAATCTGGAGGGGTTGCGAGGAGACTAGAGGGTGTCTAAGGGGTCTCGGGGGCCACAAGAGAGCTGGGCGGCCCCATTCTGTGAAAAAGAGGGGTCCAGAGTGCATTAGAAGGGTGACAACGGGTCTACACTGTCAAGAAATGCCTCTGGGGAAGAAGGGAGAAATCTGGAGGGGTTGCCAGGAGACGAGAGGGTGTCTAAGGGGTCTGGGGGGCCAGAAGAGAGCTGGGGGGGCCATTCTGTGGAGAAGAGGGGTCCAGAGCGCACTAGAGGGTTTCTAAGGCGTCTACACTGTCCAGAAATGCCTCTGGGGAAGAAGGAAGCAATCTGGAAGGGTTGCGAGGAGACTAGAGGGTGTCTAAGGGGTCTGGGGGGCCCACAGAGACCTGATGGGGCCCATTTCTGGGGAAAAGAGGGGTCCAGAGCGCACTAGAGGGGTGCTAAGGCGTCTACACTGTCAAGAAATGCCTCTGGGGAAGAAGGGAGAAATCTGGAGGAGTTGCGAGGAGACTAGAGGGTGTCTAAGGGGCCTGGGGGGCCAGAAGACAGCTAGAGGACCCAATGCTGTGGAAAAGAGGGGTCCAGAGCACACTAGAGGGGTGCTAAGGTGTCTACATGGTCCAGAAATGCCTCTGGGGAAGAAGGGAGAAATCTGGAGGGGTTGCGAGGACACTAGAGGGTCTCTAAATGGGCCTCAGTGGAGAGAAGAGAGCTGGGGGGCCCCATTCTGTGGAAAAGAGGGGTCCAGAGTGCACTAGAGGGGTGCTAAGGCATCTACATGGTCCAGAAATGCCTCTGGGGAAGAAGGGAGAAATCTGGAGGGGTTGTGAGGAGACTACAGGGTGTCTAAACGGGCCTGGGGTGCTCGAAGAGAGCTGGGGGGCCCCATTCTGTGGAAAAGATGGGTCCAGAGCACAATAGAGGGGTGCTAAGGCCTCTACACTGTCAAGAAATGCCTCTGGGGAAGAAGGGAGGAATCTGGAGGGGTTGCGAGGAGACTAGAGGGTGTCTAAGGGGCCTGGGGGGCCAGAAGACAGCTAGAGGACCCAATGCTGTGGAAAAGAGGGGTCCAGAGCACACTAGAGGGGTGCTAAAGTGTCTACATGGTCCAGAAATGCCTCTGGGGAAGAAGGGAGCAATCTGGAGGAGTTGCCAGGAGACGAGAGGGTGTCTAAGGGGTCTCGGGGCCCCGCAGACACCTGATGGGGCCCATTTCTGTGGAAAAGAGGGCTCCAGAGCGCACTAGAGGGGTGCTAAGGCGTCTACACTGTCCAGAAATGCCTCTGGGGAAGAAGGGAGAAATCTGGAGGAGTTGCGAGGAGACTAGAGGGTGTCTAAGGGGCCTGGGGGGCCAGAAGACAGCTAGAGGACCCAATGCTGTGGAAAAGAGGGGTCCAGAGCGCACTAGAGGGGTGCTAAAGCATCTACACGGTCCAGAAATGCCTCTGGGGAAGAAGGGAGAAATCTGGAGAGGTTGTGAGGAGACTACAGGGTGTCTAAACGGGCCTGGGGTGCTCGAAGAGAGTTGGGGGGCCCCATTCTGTGGCAAAGATGGGTCCAGAGCACAATAGAGAGGGGCTAAGGCATCTACACTGTCCAGAAATGCCTCTGGGGAAGAAGGGAGAAATCTGGAGGAGTTGCGAGGAGACTAGAGGGTGTCTAAGGGGCCTGGGGGGCCAGAAGACAGCTAGAGGACCCAATGCTGTGGAAAAGAGGGGTCCAGAGCGCACTAGAGGGGTGCTAAAGCATCTACACGGTCAAGATATGCCTCTGGGGAAGAAGGGAGAAATCTGGAGAGGTTGTGAGGAGACTACAGGGTGTCTAAACGGGCCTGGGGTGCTCGAAGAGAGCTGGGGGGCCCCATTCTGTGGAAAAGATGGGTCCAGAGCACAATAGAGGGGGGCTAAGGCATCTACACTGTCCAGAAATGCCTCTGGGGAAGAAGGGAGAAATCTGGAGGGGTTGCCAGGAGACGAGAGGGTGTCTAAGGGGTCTCGGGGCCCCGCAGACACCTGATGGGGCCCATTTCTGTGGAAAAGAGGGCTCCAGAGCGCACTAGAGGGGTGCTAAGGCATCTACACTGTCCAGAAATGCCTCTGGGGAAGAAGGGAGAAATCTGGAGGAGTTGCGAGGAGACTAGAGGGTGTCTAAGGGGCCTGGGGGGCCAGAAGACAGCTAGAGGACCCAATGCTGTGGAAAAGAGGGGTCCAGAGCGCACTAGAGGGGTGCTAAAGCATCTACACGGTCAAGAAATGCCTCTGGGGAAGAAGGGAGAAATCTGGAGAGGTTGTGAGGAGACTACAGTGTGTCTAAACGGGCCTGGGGTGCTCGAAGAGAGTTGGGGGGCCCCATTCTGTGGCAAAGATGGGTCCAGAGCACAATAGAGAGGGGCTAAGGCATCTACACTGTCCAGAAATGCCTCTGGGGAAGAAGGGAGAATTCTGGAGGGGTTGCCAGGAGACGAGAGGGTGTCTAAGCGGTCTGGGGGGCCAGAAGAGAGCTGGGGGGCCCCACTCTGTGGGAAAGAGGAGTCCAGAGTGCACCGGGGAGTACTAAGGCATCTACATGGTCCAGAAATGCCTCTGGGGAAGAAGGGAGAAATCTGGAGGGGTTGTGAGGAGACTACAGGGTGTCTAAACGGGCCTGGGGTGCTCGAAGAGAGCTGGGGGGCCCCATTCTGTGGAAAAGAGGGGTCCAGAGCACAATAGAGGGGTGCTAAGGCGTCTACACTGTCCAGAAATGCCTCTGGGGAAGAAGGGAGAAATCTGGAGGGGTGGCGAGGAGACTAGCGGCTGTCTAAACGGGCCTCAGTGGAGAGAAGAAAGCTGGGGGGGGCCCATTCTGTGGAAAAGAGGGGTCCAGAGTGCACTAGAGGGGTGCTAAGGCCTCTACACTGTCAAGAAATGCTTCTGGGAAAGAAGGGAGGAATCTGGAGGGGTTGCGAGGAGACTAGAGGGCGTCTAAGGTGCCTGGGGTGCCACAGGAGAGCTGGGAGCGCAATTCTGTTGAAAAGAGGGGTCCAGAGCACAATAGAGGGGTGTTAAAGCATCTACATGGTCCAGAAATGCCTCTGGGGAAGAAGGGAGCAATCTGGAAGGGTTGCAAGGAGACTAGAGGGTGTCTAAGGGGTCTGGGGGGCCCACAGAGACCTGATGGGGCCCCATTCTGGGGAAAAGAGGGCTCCAGAGAGCACTAGAGGGGTGTTAAGGTGTCCACACTGTCAAGAAATGCCTCTGGGGAAGAAGGGAGAAATCTGGAGGGGTTGCAAGGTGACTAGAGGCTGTCTAAGGGGTCTGGGGGGCCAGAAGACAGCTAGAGGACCCAATGTTGTGAAAAAGAGGGGTCCAGAGTGCATTAGAAGGGTGACAACGGGTCTACACTGTCCAGAAATGCCTCTGGGGAAGAAGGGAGAAATCTGGAGGGGTTGCCAGGAGACGAGAGGGTGTCTAAGGGGCCTGGGGGGCCAGAAGAGAGCTGGGGGGCCCAATTCTGTGGAAAAGAGGGGTCCAGAGCGCACTAGAGGGGTGCTAAGGCATCTACATGGTCCAGAAATGCCTCTGGGGAAGAAGGGAGAAATCTGGAGGGGTTGCCAGGAGACTACAGAGGGTGTCTAAACGGGCCTGGGGTGCTCGAAGAGAGCTGGGGGGCCCCACTCTGTGGAAAAGAGGGGTCCAGAGCACAATAGAGGGGTGCTAAGGCGTCTACACTGTCCAGAAATGCCTCTGGGGAAGAAGGGAGAAATCTGGAGGGGTTGCGAGGAGACTAGAGGGTGTCTAAGGGGTCTCGGGGGCCACAAGAGAGCTGGGCGGCCCCATTCTGTGAAAAAGAGGGGTCCAGAGTGCATTAGAAGGGTGACAACGGGTCTACACTGTCAAGAAATGCCTCTGGGGAAGAAGGGAGAAATCTGGAGGGGTTGCCAGGAGACGAGAGGGTGTCTAAGGGGTCTGGGGGGCCAGAAGAGAGCTGGGGGGGCCATTCTGTGGAGAAGAGGGGTCCAGAGCGCACTAGAGGGTTTCTAAGGCGTCTACACTGTCCAGAAATGCCTCTGGGGAAGAAGGAAGCAATCTGGAAGGGTTGCGAGGAGACTAGAGGGTGTCTAAGGGGTCTGGGGGGCCCACAGAGACCTGATGGGGCCCATTTCTGGGGAAAAGAGGGCTCCAGAGCGCACTAGAGGGGTGCTAAGGCGTCTACACTGTCAAGAAATGCCTCTGGGGAAGAAGGGAGAAATCTGGAGGAGTTGCGAGGAGACTAGAGGGTGTCTAAGGGGCCTGGGGGGCCAGAAGACAGCTAGAGGACCCAATGCTGTGGAAAAGAGGGGTCCAGAGCACACTAGAGGGGTGCTAAGGTGTCTACATGGTCCAGAAATGCCTCTGGGGAAGAAGGGAGAAATCTGGAGGGGTTGCGAGGACACTAGAGGGTCTCTAAATGGGCCTCAGTGGAGAGAAGAGAGCTGGGGGGCCCCATTCTGTGGAAAAGAGGGGTCCAGAGTGCACTAGAGGGGTGCTAAGGCATCTACATGGTCCAGAAATGCCTCTGGGGAAGAAGGGAGAAATCTGGAGGGGTTGTGAGGAGACTACAGGGTGTCTAAACGGGCCTGGGGTGCTCGAAGAGAGCTGGGGGGCCCCATTCTGTGGAAAAGATGGGTCCAGAGCACAATAGAGGGGTGCTAAGGCCTCTACACTGTCAAGAAATGCCTCTGGGGAAGAAGGGAGGAATCTGGAGGGGTTGCGAGGAGACTAGAGGGTGTCTAAGGGGCCTGGGGGGCCAGAAGACAGCTAGAGGACCCAATGCTGTGGAAAAGAGGGGTCCAGAGCACACTAGAGGGGTGCTAAAGTGTCTACACTGTCCAGAAATGCCTCTGGGGAAGAAGGGAGCAATCTGGAGGAGTTGCCAGGAGACGAGAGGGTGTCTAAGGGGTCTCGGGGCCCCGCAGACACCTGATGGGGCCCATTTCTGTGGAAAAGAGGGCTCCAGAGCGCACTAGAGGGGTGCTAAGGCGTCTACACTGTCCAGAAATGCCTCTGGGGAAGAAGGGAGAAATCTGGAGGAGTTGCGAGGAGACTAGAGGGTGTCTAAGGGGCCTGGGGGGCCAGAAGACAGCTAGAGGACCCAATGCTGTGGAAAAGAGGGGTCCAGAGCGCACTAGAGGGGTGCTAAAGCATCTACACGGTCCAGAAATGCCTCTGGGGAAGAAGGGAGAAATCTGGAGAGGTTGTGAGGAGACTACAGGGTGTCTAAACGGGCCTGGGGTGCTCGAAGAGAGTTGGGGGGCCCCATTCTGTGGCAAAGATGGGTCCAGAGCACAATAGAGAGGGGCTAAGGCATCTACACTGTCCAGAAATGCCTCTGGGGAAGAAGGGAGAATTCTGGAGGGGTTGCCAGGAGACGAGAGGGTGTCTAAGCGGTCTGGGGGGCCAGAAGAGAGCTGGGGGGCCCCACTCTGTGGGAAAGAGGAGTCCAGAGTGCACCGGGGAGTACTAAGGCATCTACATGGTCCAGAAATGCCTCTGGGGAAGAAGGGAGAAATCTGGAGGGGTTGTGAGGAGACTACAGGGTGTCTAAACGGGCCTGGGGTGCTCGAAGAGAGCTGGGGGGCCCCATTCTGTGGAAAAGAGGGGTCCAGAGCACAATAGAGGGGTGCTAAGGCGTCTACACTGTCCAGAAATGCCTCTGGGGAAGAAGGGAGAAATCTGGAGGGGTGGCGAGGAGACTAGCGGCTGTCTAAACGGGCCTCAGTGGAGAGAAGAAAGCTGGGGGGGGCCCATTCTGTGGAAAAGAGGGGTCCAGAGTGCACTAGAGGGGTGCTAAGGCCTCTACACTGTCAAGAAATGCTTCTGGGAAAGAAGGGAGGAATCTGGAGGGGTTGCGAGGAGACTAGAGGGCGTCTAAGGTGCCTGGGGTGCCACAGGAGAGCTGGGAGTGCAATTCTGTTGAAAAGAGGGGTCCAGAGCACAATAGAGGGGTGTTAAAGCATCTACATGGTCCAGAAATGCCTCTGGGGAAGAAGGGAGCAATCTGGAAGGGTTGCAAGGAGACTAGAGGGTGTCTAAGGGGTCTGGGGGGCCCACAGAGACCTGATGGGGCCCCATTCTGGGGAAAAGAGGGCTCCAGAGCGCACTAGAGGGGTGTTAAGGTGTCCACACTGTCAAGAAATGCCTCTGGGGAAGAAGGGAGAAATCTGGAGGGGTTGCAAGGTGACTAGAGGCTGTCTAAGGGGTCTGGGGGGCCAGAAGACAGCTAGAGGACCCAATGTTGTGAAAAAGAGGGGTCCAGAGTGCATTAGAAGGGTGACAACGGGTCTACACTGTCCAGAAATGCCTCTGGGGAAGAAGGGAGAAATCTGGAGGGGTTGCCAGGAGACGAGAGGGTGTCTAAGGGGCCTGGGGGGCCAGAAGAGAGCTGGGGGGCCCAATGCTGTGGAAAAGAGGGGTCCAGAGCGCACTAGAGGGGTGCTAAGGCATCTACATGGTCCAGAAATGCCTCTGGGGAAGAAGGGAGAAATCTGGAGGGGTTGCCAGGAGACTACAGAGGGTGTCTAAACGGGCCTGGGGTGCTCGAAGAGAGCTGGGGGGCCCCACTCTGTGGAAAAGAGGGGTCCAGAGCACAATAGAGGGGTGCTAAGGCGTCTACACTGTCCAGAAATGCCTCTGGGGAAGAAGGGAGAAATCTGGAGGGGTTGCGAGGAGACTAGAGGGTGTCTAAGGGGTCTCGGGGGCCACAAGAGAGCTGGGCGGCCCCATTCTGTGAAAAAGAGGGGTCCAGAGTGCATTAGAAGGGTGACAACGGGTCTACACTGTCAAGAAATGCCTCTGGGGAAGAAGGGAGAAATCTGGAGGGGTTGCCAGGAGACGAGAGGGTGTCTAAGGGGTCTGGGGGGCCAGAAGAGAGCTGGGGGGGCCATTCTGTGGAGAAGAGGGGTCCAGAGCGCACTAGAGGGTTTCTAAGGCGTCTACACTGTCCAGAAATGCCTCTGGGGAAGAAGGAAGCAATCTGGAAGGGTTGCGAGGAGACTAGAGGGTGTCTAAGGGGTCTGGGGGGCCCACAGAGACCTGATGGGGCCCATTTCTGGGGAAAAGAGGGCTCCAGAGCGCACTAGAGGGGTGCTAAGGCGTCTACACTGTCAAGAAATGCCTCTGGGGAAGAAGGGAGAAATCTGGAGGAGTTGCGAGGAGACTAGAGGGTGTCTAAGGGGCCTGGGGGGCCAGAAGACAGCTAGAGGACCCAATGCTGTGGAAAAGAGGGGTCCAGAGCACACTAGAGGGGTGCTAAGGTGTCTACATGGTCCAGAAATGCCTCTGGGGAAGAAGGGAGAAATCTGGAGGGGTTGCGAGGACACTAGAGGGTCTCTAAATGGGCCTCAGTGGAGAGAAGAGAGCTGGGGGGCCCCATTCTGTGGAAAAGAGGGGTCCAGAGTGCACTAGAGGGGTGCTAAAGCATCTACACGGTCCAGAAATGCCTCTGGGGAAGAAGGGAGAAATCTGGAGAGGTTGTGAGGAGACTACAGGGTGTCTAAACGGGCCTGGGGTGCTCGAAGAGAGTTGGGGGGCCCCATTCTGTGGCAAAGATGGGTCCAGAGCACAATAGAGAGGGGCTAAGGCATCTACACTGTCCAGAAATGCCTCTGGGGAAGAAGGGAGAATTCTGGAGGGGTTGCCAGGAGACGAGAGGGTGTCTAAGCGGTCTGGGGGGCCAGAAGAGAGCTGGGGGGCCCCACTCTGTGGGAAAGAGGAGTCCAGAGTGCACCGGGGAGTACTAAGGCATCTACATGGTCCAGAAATGCCTCTGGGGAAGAAGGGAGAAATCTGGAGGGGTTGTGAGGAGACTACAGGGTGTCTAAACGAGCCTGGGGTGCTCGAAGAGAGCTGGGGGGCCCCACTCTGTGGAAAAGAGGGGTCCAGAGCACAATAGAGGGGTGCTAAGGCGTCTACACTGTCCAGAAATGCCTCTGGGGAAGAAGGGAGAAATCTGGAGGGGTGGCGAGGAGACTAGCGGCTGTCTAAACGGGCCTCAGTGGAGAGAAGAAAGCTGGGGGGGGCCCATTCTGTGGAAAAGAGGGGTCCAGAGTGCACTAGAGGGGTGCTAAGGCCTCTACACTGTCAAGAAATGCTTCTGGGAAAGAAGGGAGGAATCTGGAGGGGTTGCGAGGAGACTAGAGGGCGTCTAAGGTGCCTGGGGTGCCACAGGAGAGCTGGGAGCGCAATTCTGTTGAAAAGAGGGGTCCAGAGCACAATAGAGGGGTGTTAAAGCATCTACATGGTCCAGAAATGCCTCTGGGGAAGAAGGGAGCAATCTGGAAGGGTTGCAAGGAGACTAGAGGGTGTCTAAGGGGTCTGGGGGGCCCACAGAGACCTGATGGGGCCCCATTCTGGGGAAAAGAGGGCTCCAGAGCGCACTAGAGGGGTGTTAAGGTGTCCACACTGTCAAGAAATGCCTCTGGGGAAGAAGGGAGAAATCTGGAGGGGTTGCAAGGTGACTAGAGGCTGTCTAAGGGGTCTGGGGGGCCAGAAGACAGCTAGAGGACCCAATGTTGTGAAAAAGAGGGGTCCAGAGTGCATTAGAAGGGTGACAACGGGTCTACACTGTCCAGAAATGCCTCTGGGGAAGAAGGGAGAAATCTGGAGGGGTTGCCAGGAGACGAGAGGGTGTCTAAGGGGCCTGGGGGGCCAGAAGAGAGCTGGGGGGCCCAATTCTGTGGAAAAGAGGGGTCCAGAGCGCACTAGAGGGGTGCTAAGGCATCTACATGGTCCAGAAATGCCTCTGGGGAAGAAGGGAGAAATCTGGAGGGGTTGCCAGGAGACTACAGAGGGTGTCTAAACGGGCCTGGGGTGCTCGAAGAGAGCTGGGGGGCCCCACTCTGTGGAAAAGAGGGGTCCAGAGCACAATAGAGGGGTGCTAAGGCGTCTACACTGTCCAGAAATGCCTCTGGGGAAGAAGGGAGAAATCTGGAGGGGTTGCGAGGAGACTAGAGGGTGTCTAAGGGGTCTCGGGGGCCACAAGAGAGCTGGGCGGCCCCATTCTGTGAAAAAGAGGGGTCCAGAGTGCATTAGAAGGGTGACAACGGGTCTACACTGTCAAGAAATGCCTCTGGGGAAGAAGGGAGAAATCTGGAGGGGTTGCCAGGAGACGAGAGGGTGTCTAAGGGGTCTGGGGGGCCAGAAGAGAGCTGGGGGGGCCATTCTGTGGAGAAGAGGGGTCCAGAGCGCACTAGAGGGTTTCTAAGGCGTCTACACTGTCCAGAAATGCCTCTGGGGAAGAAGGAAGCAATCTGGAAGGGTTGCGAGGAGACTAGAGGGTGTCTAAGGGGTCTGGGGGGCCCACAGAGACCTGATGGGGCCCATTTCTGGGGAAAAGAGGGCTCCAGAGCGCACTAGAGGGGTGCTAAGGCGTCTACACTGTCAAGAAATGCCTCTGGGGAAGAAGGGAGAAATCTGGAGGAGTTGCGAGGAGACTAGAGGGTGTCTAAGGGGCCTGGGGGGCCAGAAGACAGCTAGAGGACCCAATGCTGTGGAAAAGAGGGGTCCAGAGCACACTAGAGGGGTGCTAAGGTGTCTACATGGTCCAGAAATGCCTCTGGGGAAGAAGGGAGAAATCTGGAGGGGTTGCGAGGACACTAGAGGGTCTCTAAATGGGCCTCAGTGGAGAGAAGAGAGCTGGGGGGCCCCATTCTGTGGAAAAGAGGGGTCCAGAGTGCACTAGAGGGGTGCTAAGGCATCTACATGGTCCAGAAATGCCTCTGGGGAAGAAGGGAGAAATCTGGAGGGGTTGTGAGGAGACTACAGGGTGTCTAAACGGGCCTGGGGTGCTCGAAGAGAGCTGGGGGGCCCCATTCTGTGGAAAAGAGGGGTCCAGAGCACAATAGAGGGGTGCTAAGGCCTCTACACTGTCCAGAAATGCCTCTGGGGAAGAAGGGAGAAATCTGGAGGGGTTGCCAGGAGACGAGAGGGTGTCTAAGGGGTCTCGGGGCCCCGCAGACACCTGATGGGGCCCATTTCTGTGGAAAAGAGGGCTCCAGAGCGCACTAGAGGGGTGCTAAGGCGTCTACACTGTCCAGAAATGCCTCTGGGGAAGAAGGGAGAAATCTGGAGGAGTTGTGAGGAGACTAGAGGGTGTCTAAGGGGCCTGGGGGGCCAGAAGACAGCTAGAGGACCCAATGCTGTGGAAAAGAGGGGTCCAGAGCGCACTAGAGGGGTGCTAAAGTGTCTACATGGTCCAGAAATGCCTCTGGGGAAGAAGGGAGAAATCTGGAGAGGTTGTGAGGAGACTACAGGGTGTCTAAACGGGCCTGGGGTGCTCGAAGAGAGCTGGGGGGCCCCATTCTGTGGAAAAGATGGGTCCAGAGCACAATAGAGAGGGGCTAAGGCATCTACACTGTCCAGAAATGCCTCTGGGGAAGAAGGGAGAAATCTGGAGGGGTTGCCAGGAGACGAGAGGGTGTCTAAGGGGTCTCGGGGCCCCGCAGACACCTGATGGGGCCCATTTCTGTGGAAAAGAGGGCTCCAGAGCGCACTAGAGGGGTGCTAAGGCATCTACACTGTCCAGAAATGCCTCTGGGGAAGAAGGGAGAAATCTGGAGGAGTTGCGAGGAGACTAGAGGGTGTCTAAGGGGCCTGGGGGGCCAGAAGACAGCTAGAGGACCCAATGCTGTGGAAAAGAGGGGTCCAGAGCGCACTAGAGGGGTGCTAAAGCATCTACACGGTCAAGAAATGCCTCTGGGGAAGAAGGGAGAAATCTGGAGAGGTTGTGAGGAGACTACAGGGTGTCTAAACGGGCCTGGGGTGCTCGAAGAGAGTTGGGGGGCCCCATTCTGTGGCAAAGATGGGTCCAGAGCACAATTGAGAGGGGCTAAGGAATCTATACTGTCCAGAAATGCCTCTGGGGAAGAAGGGAGAATTCTGGAGGGGTTGCCAGGAGACAAGAGGGTGTCTAAATGGGCCTCAGTGGAGAGAAGAGAGCTGGGGGGCCCCATTCTGTGGAAAAGAGGGGTCCAGAGTGCACTAGAGGGGTGCTAAGGCATCTACATGGTCCAGAAATGCCTCTGGGGAAGAAGGGAGAAATCTGGAGGGGTTGTGAGGAGACTACAGGGTGTCTAAACGGGCCTGGGGTGCTCGAAGAGAGCTGGGGGGCCCCATTCTGTGGAAAAGAGGGGTCCAGAGCACAATAGAGGGGTGCTAAGGCGTCTACACTGTCCAGAAATGCCTCTGGGGAAGAAGGGAGAAATCTGGAGGGGTGGCGAGGAGACTAGCGGCTGTCTAAATGGGCCTCAGTGGAGAGAAGAAAGCTGGGGGGGGGCCCATTCTGTGGAAAAGAGGGGTCCAGAGTGCACTAGAGGGGTGCTAAGGCCTCTACACTGTCAAGAAATGCTTCTGGGAAAGAAGGGAGGAATCTGGAGGGGTTGCCAGGAGACTAGAGGGCGTCTAAGGTGCCTGGGGTGCCACAGGAGAGCTGGGAGCGCAATTCTGTTGAAAAGAGGGGTCCAGAGCACAATAGAGGGGTGTTAAAGCATCTACATGGTCCAGAAATGCCTCTGGGGAAGAAGGGAGCAATCTGGAAGGGTTGCAAGGAGACTAGAGGGTGTCTAAGGGGTCTGGGGGGCCCACAGAGACCTGATGGGGCCCCATTCTGGGGAAAAGAGGGCTCCAGAGAGCACTAGAGGGGTGTTAAGGTGTCCACACTGTCAAGAAATTCCTCTGGGGAAGAAGGGAGAAATCTGGAGGGGTTGCAAGGTGACTAGAGGCTGTCTAAGGGGTCTGGGGGGCCAGAAGACAGCTAGAGGACCCAATGTTGTGAAAAAGAGGGGTCCAGAGTGCATTAGAAGGGTGACAACGGGTCTACACTGTCCACAAATGCCTCTGGGGAAGAAGGGAGAAATCTGGAGGGGTTGCCAGGAGACGAGAGGGTGTCTAAGGGGCCTGGGGGGCCAGAAGAGAGCTGGGGGGCCCAATTCTGTGGAAAAGAGGGGTCCAGAGCGCACTAGAGGGGTGCTAAGGCATCTACATGGTCCAGAAATGCCTCTGGGGAAGAAGGGAGAAATCTGGAGGGGTTGCCAGGAGACTACAGAGGGTGTCTAAACGGGCCTGGGGTGCTCGAAGAGAGCTGGGGGGCCCCACTCTGTGGAAAAGAGGGGTCCAGAGCACAATAGAGGGGTGCTAAGGCGTCTACACTGTCCAGAAATGCCTCTGGGGAAGAAGGGAGAAATCTGGAGGGGTTGCGAGGAGACTAGAGGGTGTCTAAGGGGTCTCGGGGGCCACAAGAGAGCTGGGCGGCCCCATTCTGTGAAAAAGAGGGGTCCAGAGTGCATTAGAAGGGTGACAACGGGTCTACACTGTCAAGAAATGCCTCTGGGGAAGAAGGGAGAAATCTGGAGGGGTTGCCAGGAGACGAGAGGGTGTCTAAGGGGTCTGGGGGGCCAGAAGAGAGCTGGGGGGGCCATTCTGTGGAGAAGAGGGGTCCAGAGCGCACTAGAGGGTTTCTAAGGCGTCTACACTGTCCAGAAATGCTTCTGGGGAAGAAGGAAGCAATCTGGAAGGGTTGCGAGGAGACTAGAGGGTGTCTAAGGGGTCTGGGGGGCCCACAGAGACCTGATGGGGCCCATTTCTGGGGAAAAGAGGGCTCCAGAGCGCACTAGAGGGGTGCTAAGGCGTCTACACTGTCAAGAAATGCCTCTGGGAAAGAAGGGAGAAATCTGGAGGAGTTGCGAGGAGACTAGAGGGTGTCTAAGGGGCCTGGGGGGCCAGAAGACAGCTAGAGGACCCAATGCTGTGGAAAAGAGGGGTCCAGAGCACACTAGAGGGGTGCTAAGGTGTCTACATGGTCCAGAAATGCCTCTGGGGAAGAAGGGAGAAATCTGGAGGGGTTGCGAGGACACTAGAGGGTCTCTAAATGGGCCTCAGTGGAGAGAAGAGAGCTGGGGGGCCCCATTCTGTGGAAAAGAGGGGTCCAGAGTGCACTAGAGGGGTGCTAAGGCATCTACATGGTCCAGAAATGCCTCTGGGGAAGAAGGGAGAAATCTGGAGGGGTTGTGAGGAGACTACAGGGTGTCTAAACGGGCCTGGGGTGCTCGAAGAGAGCTGGGGGGCCCCATTCTGTGGAAAAGATGGGTCCAGAGCACAATAGAGGGGTGCTAAGGCCTCTACACTGTCAAGAAATGCCTCTGGGGAAGAAGGGAGGAATCTGGAGGGGTTGCGAGGAGACTAGAGGGTGTCTAAGGGGCCTGGGGGGCCAGAAGACAGCTAGAGGACCCAATGCTGTGGAAAAGAGGGGTCCAGAGCACACTAGAGGGGTGCTAAAGTGTCTACATGGTCCAGAAATGCCTCTGGGGAAGAAGGGAGCAATCTGGAGGAGTTGCCAGGAGACGAGAGGGTGTCTAAGGCGTCTCGGGGCCCCGCAGACACCTGATGGGGCCCATTTCTGTGGAAAAGAGGGCTCCAGAGCGCACTAGAGGGGTGCTAAGGCGTCTACACTGTCCAGAAATGCCTCTGGGGAAGAAGGGAGAAATCTGGAGGGGTTGCGAGGAGACTAGAGGGTGTCTAAGGGGCCTGGGGGGCCAGAAGACAGCTAGAGGACCCAATGCTGTGGAAAAGAGGGGTCCAGAGCGCACTAGAGGGGTGCTAAGGTGTCTACATGGTCCAGAAATGCCTCTGGGGAAGAAGGGAGAAATCTGGAGAGGTTGTGAGGAGACTACAGGGTGTCTAAACGGGCCTGGGGTGCTCGAAGAGAGCTGGGGGGCCCCACTCTGTGGAAAAGATGGGTCCAGAGCACAATAGAGAGGGGCTAAGGCATCTACACTGTCCAGAAATGCCTCTGGGGAAGAAGGGAGAATTCTGGAGGGGTTGCCAGGAGACAAGAGGGTGTCTAAGCGGTCTGGGGGGCCAGAAGAGAGCTGGGGGGCCCCACTCTGTGGGAAAGAGGGGTCCAGAGTGCACCGGGGAGTACTAATGCATCTACACTGTCAAGAAATGCCTCTGGGGAAGAAGGGAGAAATCTGGAGGGGTTGCGAGGACACTAGAGGGTCTCTAAATGGGCCTCAGTGGAGAGAAGAGAGCTGGGGGGGCCCATTCTGTGGAAAAGAGGGGTCCAGAGTGCACTAGAGGGGTGCTAAGGCATCTACATGGTCCAGAAATGCCTCTGGGGAAGAAGGGAGAAATCTGGAGGGGTTGTGAGGAGACTACAGGGTGTCTAAACGGGCCTGGGGTGCTCGAAGAGAGCTGGGGGGCCCCATTCTGTGGAAAAGAGGGGTCCAGAGCACAATAGAGGGGTGCTAAGGCGTCTACACTGTCCAGAAATGCCTCTGGGGAAGAAGGGAGAAATCTGGAGGGGTGGCGAGGAGACTAGCGGCTGTCTAAACGGGCCTCAGTGGAGAGAAGAAAGCTGGGGGGGCCCATTCTGTGGAAAAGAGGGCTCCAGAGTGCACTAGAGGGGTGCTAAGGCCTCTATACTGTCAAGAAATGCTTCTGGGAAAGAAGGGAGGAATCTGGAGGGGTTGCGAGGAGACTAGAGGGCGTCTAAGGTGCCTGGGGTGCCACAGGAGAGCTGGGAGCGCAATTCTGTTGAAAAGAGGGGTCCAGAGCGCACTAGAGGGTTTCTAAGGCGTCTACACTGTCAAGAAATGGCTCTGGGGATGAAGGGAGAAATCTGGAGGGGTTGCCAGGAGACGAGAGGGTGTCTAAGGGGCCTGGGGGACCAGAAGACAGCTGGGGGGCCCATTTCTGGGGAAAAGAGGGGTCCAGATGGCACTAGAGGGGTGCTAAGGCGTCTACACTGTCCAGAAATGCCTCTGGGAAAGAAGGGAGAAATCTGGAGGGGTTGCCAGGAGACGAGAGGGTGTCTAAGGGGCCTGGGGGGCCAGAAGAGAGCCGGGCAGCCCGATTCTGTGGAAAAGAGGGGTCCAGAGCGTACTAGAGGGGTCCTAAAGCATCTACATGGTCCAGAAATGCCTCTGGGGAAGAAGGGAGAAATCTGGAGGGGTTGCGAGGAGACTAGAGGCTGTCTAAGGGGTCTGGGGGGCCACAAGAGAGCTGGGGGGCCATTCTGTGGAAAAGAGGGCTCCAGAGCGCACTAGAGGGATGCTAACGTTTGTACACTGTCAAGAAATGTCTCTGGGGAAGAAGGGAGAAATCTGGAGGGGTTGCGAGGAGACTAGAGGGCGTCTAAGGTGCCTGGGCTGCCACAGGAGGGCTGGGGGGCCAAATCTGTGGAAAAGAGGGGTCCAGGGCGCACTAGCGGGGTGCTAAGGCCTCTACACTGTCAAGAAATGCCTCTGGGGAAGAAGGGAGAAAACTGGAGGGGTTGCGAGCAGACTACAGAGGGTTTCTAAGCGGTCTGGGGGGCCAGAAGAGAGCTGGGGGCGCAATTCTGTTGAAAAGAGGGGTCCAGAGCGCACTGAAGGGTTTCTAAGGCCTCTACACTGTCAAGAAATGCCTCTGGGGAAGAAGGGAGAAAACTGGAGGGGTTGCGAGCAGACTACAGAGGGTGTCTAAGGGGCCTGGGGGGCCAGAAGAGAGCTGGCGGGGCCCATTCTGTGGAAAAGAGGGGTCCAGAGTGCACTAGAGGGGTGCTAAAGCATCTACATGGTCCAGAAATGCCTCTGGGGAAGAAGGGAGAAATCTGGAGGGGTTGTGAGGAGACTACAGGGTGTCTAAGCGGTCTGGGGGGCCAGAAGAGAGCTGGGGGGCCCCATTCTGTGGAAAAGAGGGGTCCAGAGTGCACTAGAGGGGTGCTAAGGCATCTACATGGTCCAGAAATGCCTCTGGGGAAGAAGGGAGAAATCTGGAGGGGTTGTGAGGAGACTACAGGGTGTCTAAACGGGCCTGGGGTGCTCGAAGAGAGCTGGGGGGCCCCATTCTGTGGAAAAGAGGGGTCCAGAGCACAATAGAGGGGTGCTAAGGCGTCTACACTGTCCAGAAATGCCTCTGGGGAAGAAGGGAGAAATCTGGAGGGGTGGCGAGGAGACTATACGGTGTCTAAGGGTCTGGGGGGCCTACAGAGACCTGATGGGGCCCATCTCTGGGGAAAAGAGGGCTCCAGAGCTTACTGGAGGGGTGCTAAGGTGTCTACATGGTCCAGAAATGCCTCTGGGAAAGAAGGGAGCAATCTGGAGGGGTTGCGAGAAGACTACAGGGTGTCTAAGGGGCCTGGGGGGCCAGAAGACAGCTAGAGGACCCAATGCTGTGGAAAAGAGGGGTCCAGAGCGCACCGGGGAGTGCTAAGGCGTCTACACTGTCAAGAAATGCCTCTGGGAAGAAGGAAGAAATCTGGAGGGGTTGCCAGGAGACGAGAGGGTGTCTAAGGGGCCTGGGGGGCCAGAAGAGAGCCGGGCAGCCCGATTCTGTGGAAAAGAGGGGTCCAGAGCGTACTAGAGGGGTCCTAAAGCATCTACATGGTCCAGAAATGCCTCTGGGGAAGAAGGGAGAAATCTGGAGGGGTTGCGAGGAGACTAGAGGGTGTCTAAGGGGTCTGGGGGGCCAGAAGAGAGCTGGGGGGCCATTCTGTGGAAAAGAGGGGTCCAGGGCGCACTAGCGGGGTGCTAAGGCCTCTACACTGTCAAGAAATGCCTCTGGGGAAGAAGGGAGAAAACTGGAGGGGTTGCGAGCAGACTACAGAGGGTTTCTAAGCGGTCTGGGGGGCCAGAAGAGAGCTGGGGGCGCAATTCTGTTGAAAAGAGGGGTCCAGAGCGCACTGAAGGGTTTCTAAGGCGTCTACACTGTCAAGAAATGGCTCTGGGGATGAAGGGAGAAATCTGGAGGGGTTGCCAGGAGACGAGAGGGTGTCTAAGGGGCCTGGGGGGCCAGAAGAGAGCTGGCGGGGCCCATTCTGTGGAGAAGAGGGGTCCAGAGTGCACTAGAGGGGTGCTAAAGCATCTACATGGTCCAGAAATGCCTCTGGGGAAGAAGGGAGAAATCTGGAGGGGTTGTGAGGAGACTACAGGGTGTCTAAACGGGCCTGGGGTGCTCGAAGAGAGCTGGGGGGCCCCATTCTGTGGAAAAGAGGGGTCCAGAGCGCACTAGAGGGGTGCTAAGGCGTCTACACTGTCCAGAAATGCCTCTGGGGAAGAAGGGAGAATTCTGGAGGGGTGGCGAGGAGACTAGCGGCTGTCTAAACGGGCCTCAGTGGAGAGAAGAAAGCTGGGGGGGCCCATTCTGTGGAAAAGAGGGCTCCAGAGTGCACTAGAGGGGTGCTAAGGCCTCTACACTGTCAAGAAATGCCTCTGGGGAAGAAGGGAGGAATCTGGAGGGGTTGCGAGGAGACTAGAGGATGTCTAAGGGGCCTGGGGGGCCAGAAGACAGCTAGAGGACCCAATGCTGTGGAAAAGAGGGGTCCAGAGCACACTAGAGGGGTGCTAAAGTGTCTACATGGTCCAGAAATGCCTCTGGGGAAGAAGGGAGAAATCTGGAGGGGTTGTGAGGAGACTACAGGGTGTCTAAACGGGCCTGGGGTGCTCGAAGAGAGCTGGGGGGCCCCACTCTGTGGAAAAGATGGGTCCAGAGCACAATAGAGGGGGGCTAAGGCATCTACACTGTCCAGAAATGCCTCTGGGGAAGAAGGGAGAAATCTGGAGGGGTTGCCAGGAGACGAGAGGGTGTCTAAGGGGCCTGGGGGGCCAGAAGACAGCTAGAGGACCCAATGCTGTGGAAAAGAGGGGTCCAGAGTGCACTAGAGGGGTGCTAAAGCATCTACACGGTCAAGAAATGCCTCTGGGGAAGAAGGGAGAAATCTGGAGAGGTTGTGAGGAGACTACAGGGTGTCTAAACGGGCCTGGGGTGCTCGAAGAGAGTTGGGGGGCCCCATTCTGTGGCAAAGATGGGTCCAGAGCACAATTGAGAGGGGCTAAGGCATCTACACTGTCCAGAAATGCCTCTGGGGCAGAAGGGAGAATTCTGGAGGGGTTGCCAGGAGACAAGAGGGTGTCTAAGCGGTCTGGGGGGCCAGAAGAGAGCTGGGGGGCCCATCTCTGTGGGAAAGAGGAGTCCAGAGTGCACCGGGGAGTACTAAGGCATCTACATGGTCCAGAAATGCCTCTGGGGAAGAAGGGAGAAATCTGGAGGGGTTGCGAGGACACTAGAGGGTCTCTAAATGGGCCTCAGTGGAGAGAAGAGAGCTGGGGGGCCCATTTCTGTGGAAAAGAGGGGTCCAGAGTGCACTAGAGGGGTGCTAAGGCATCTACATGGTCAAGAAATGCCTCTGGGGAAGAAGGGAGAAATCTGGAGGGGTTGTGAGGAGACTACAGGGTGTCTAAACGGGCCTCAGTGGAGAGAAGAAAGCTGGGGGGGGCCCATTCTGTGGAAAAGAGGGGTCCAGAGCACAATAGAGGGGGGCTAAGGCGTCTACACTGTCAAGAAATGCCTCTGGGGAAGAAGGGAGAAATCTGGAGGGGTGGCGAGGAGACTAGCGGCTGTCTAAATGGGCCTCAGTGGAGAGAAGAAAGCTGGGGGGGGCCCATTCTGTGGAAAAGAGGGGTCCAGAGTGCACTAGAGGGGTGCTAAGGCCTCTACACTGTCAAGAAATGCTTCTGGGAAAGAAGGGAGGAATCTGGAGGGGTTGCCAGGAGACTAGAGGGCGTCTAAGGTGCCTGGGGTGCCACAGGAGAGCTGGGAGCGCAATTCCGTTGAAAAGAGGGGTCCAGAGCACAATAGAGGGGTGTTAAAGCATCTACATGGTCCAGAAATGCCTCTGGGGAAGAAGGGAGCAATCTGGAAGGGTTGCAAGGAGACTAGAGGGTGTCTAAGGGGTCTGGGGGGCCCACAGAGACCTGATGGGGCCCCATTCTGGGGAAAAGAGGGCTCCAGAGCGCACTAGAGGGGTGTTAAGGTGTCCACACTGTCAAGAAATGCCTCTGGGGAAGAAGGGAGAAATCTGGAGGGGTTGCAAGGTGACTAGAGGCTGTCTAAGGGGTCTCGGGGGCCAGAAGACAGCTAGAGGACCCAATGTTGTGAAAAAGAGGGGTCCAGAGTGCATTAGAAGGGTGACAACGGGTCTACACTGTCCAGAAATGCCTCTGGGGAAGAAGGGAGAAATCTGGAGGGGTTGCCAGGAGACGAGAGGGTGTCTAAGGGGCCTGGGGGGCCAGAAGAGAGCTGGGGGGCCCAATGCTGTGGAAAAGAGGGGTCCAGAGCGCACTAGAGGGGTGCTAAGGCATCTACATGGTCCAGAAATGCCTCTGGGGAAGAAGGGAGAAATCTGGAGGGGTTGCCAGGAGACTACAGAGGGTGTCTAAACGGGCCTGGGGTGCTCGAAGAGAGCTGGGGGGCCCCACTCTGTGGAAAAGAGGGGTCCAGAGCACAATAGAGGGGTGCTAAGGCGTCTACACTGTCCAGAAATGCCTCTGGGGAAGAAGGGAGAAATCTGGAGGGGTTGCGAGGAGACTAGAGGGTGTCTAAGGGGTCTCGGGGGCCACAAGAGAGCTGGGCGGCCCCATTCTGTGAAAAAGAGGGGTCCAGAGTGCATTAGAAGGGTGACAACGGGTCTACACTGTCAAGAAATGCCTCTGGGGAAGAAGGGAGAAATCTGGAGGGGTTGCCAGGAGACGAGAGGGTGTCTAAGGGGTCTGGGGGGCCAGAAGAGAGCTGGGGGGGCCATTCTGTGGAAAAGAGGGGTCCAGAGCGCACTAGAGGGTTTCTAAGGCGTCTACACTGTCCAGAAATGCCTCTGGGGAAGAAGGAAGCAATCTGGAAGGGTTGCGAGGAGACTAGAGGGTGTCTAAGGGGTCTGGGGGGCCCACAGAGACCTGATGGGGCCCATTTCTGGGGAAAAGAGGGCTCCAGAGCGCACTAGAGGGGTGCTAAGGCGTCTACACTGTCAAGAAATGCCTCTGGGGAAGAAGGGAGAAATCTGGAGGAGTTGCGAGGAGACTAGAGGGTGTCTAAGGGGCCTGGGGGGCCAGAAGACAGCTAGAGGACCCAATGCTGTGGAAAAGATGGGTCCAGAGCACACTAGAGGGGTGCTAAGGTGTCTACATGGTCCAGAAATGCCTCTGGGGAAGAAGGGAGAAATCTGGAGGGGTTGTGAGGAGACTACAGGGTGTCTAAACGGGCCTGGGGTGCTCGAAGAGAGCTGGGGGGCCCCACTCTGTGGAAAAGATGGGTCCAGAGCACAATAGAGGGGGGCTAAGGCGTCTACACTGTCCAGAAATGCCTCTGGGGAAGAAGGGAGAAATCTGGAGGGGTGGCGAGGAGACTAGCGGCTGTCTAAATGGGCCTCAGTGGAGAGAAGAAAGCTGGGGGGGGGCCCATTCTGTGGAAAAGAGGGGTCCAGAGTGCACTAGAGGGGTGCTAAGGCCTCTACACTGTCAAGAAATGCTTCTGGGAAAGAAGGGAGGAATCTGGAGGGGTTGCCAGGAGACTAGAGGGCGTCTAAGGTGCCTGGGGTGCCACAGGAGAGCTGGGAGCGCAATTCCGTTGAAAAGAGGGGTCCAGAGCACAATAGAGGGGTGTTAAAGCATCTACATGGTCCAGAAATGCCTCTGGGGAAGAAGGGAGCAATCTGGAAGGGTTGCAAGGAGACTAGAGGGTGTCTAAGGGGTCTGGGGGGCCCACAGAGACCTGATGGGGCCCCATTCTGGGGAAAAGAGGGCTCCAGAGCGCACTAGAGGGGTGTTAAGGTGTCCACACTGTCAAGAAATGCCTCTGGGGAAGAAGGGAGAAATCTGGAGGGGTTGCAAGGTGACTAGAGGCTGTCTAAGGGGTCTGGGGGGCCAGAAGACAGCTAGAGGACCCAATGTTGTGAAAAAGAGGGGTCCAGAGTGCATTAGAAGGGTGACAACGGGTCTACACTGTCCAGAAATGCCTCTGGGGAAGAAGGGAGAAATCTGGAGGGGTTGCCAGGAGACGAGAGGGTGTCTAAGGGGCCTGGGGGGCCAGAAGAGAGCTGGGGGGCCCAATTCTGTGGAAAAGAGGGGTCCAGAGCGCACTAGAGGGGTGCTAAGGCATCTACATGGTCCAGAAATGCCTCTGGGGAAGAAGGGAGAAATCTGGAGGGGTTGCCAGGAGACTACAGAGGGTGTCTAAACGGGCCTGGGGTGCTCGAAGAGAGCTGGGGGGCCCCACTCTGTGGAAAAGAGGGGTCCAGAGCGCACTAGAGGGGTGCTAAGGCGTCTACACTGTCCAGAAATGCCTCTGGGGAAGAAGGGAGAAATCTGGAGGGGTTGCGAGGAGACTAGAGGGTGTCTAAGGGGTCTCGGGGGCCACAAGAGAGCTGGGCGGCCCCATTCTGTGAAAAACAGGGGTCCAGAGTGCATTAGAAGGGTGACAACGGGTCTACACTGTCAAGAAATGCCTCTGGGGAAGAAGGGAGAAATCTGGAGGGGTTGCCAGGAGACGAGAGGGTGTCTAAGGGGTCTGGGGGGCCAGAAGAGAGCTGGGGGGGCCATTCTGTGGAAAAGAGGGGTCCAGAGCGCACTAGAGGGTTTCTAAGGCGTCTACACTGTCCAGAAATGCCTCTGGGGAAGAAGGAAGCAATCTGGAAGGGTTGCGAGGAGACTAGAGGGTGTCTAAGGGGTCTGGGGGGCCCACAGAGACCTGATGGGGCCCATTTCTGGGGAAAAGAGGGCTCCAGAGCGCACTAGAGGGGTGCTAAGGCGTCTACACTGTCCAGAAATGCCTCTGGGGAAGAAGGAAGCAATCTGGAAGGGTTGCGAGGAGACTAGAGGGTGTCTAAGGGGTCTGGGGGGCCCACAGAGACCTGATGGGGCCCATTTCTGGGGAAAAGAGGGCTCCAGAGCGCACTAGAGGGGTGCTAAGGTGTCCACACTGTCAAAAAATGCCTCTGGGGAAGAAGGGAGAAATCTGGAGGAGTTGCGAGGAGACTAGAGGATGTCTAAGGGGCCTGGGGGGCCAGAAGACAGCTAGAGGACCCAATGCTGTGGAAAAGAGGGGTCCACAGCACACTAGAGGGGTGCTAAAGTGTCTACATGGTCCAGAAATGCCTCTGGGGAAGAAGGGAGAAAACTGGAGGGGTTGCGAGCAGACTACAGAGGGTTTCTAAGCGGTCTGGGGGGCCAGAAGAGAGCTGGGGGCGCAATTCTGTTGAAAAGAGGGGTCCAGAGCGCACTGAAGGGTTTCTAAGGCGTCTACACTGTCAAGAAATGGCTCTGGGGAAGAAGGGAGAAATCTGGAGGAGTTGCGAGGAGACTAGAGGGTGTCTAAGGGGCCTGGGGGGCCAGAAGACAGCTAGAGGACCCAATGCTGTGGAAAAGAGGGGTCCAGAGCGCACTAGAGGGGTGCTAAAGCATCTACACGGTCAAGAAATGCCTCTGGGGAAGAAGGGAGAAATCTGGAGAGGTTGTGAGGAGACTACAGTGTGTCTAAACGGGCCTGGGGTGCTCGAAGAGAGTTGGGGGGCCCCATTCTGTGGCAAAGATGGGTCCAGAGCACAATTGAGAGGGGCTAAGGCATCTACACTGTCCAGAAATGCCTCTGGGGAAGAAGGGAGAATTCTGGAGGGGTTGTGAGGAGACTACAGGGTGTCTAAGCGGTCTGGGGGGCCAGAAGAGAGCTGGGGGGCCCCACTCTGTGGGAAAGAGGAGTCCAGAGTGCACCGGGGAGTACTAAGGCATCTACACTGTCAAGAAATGCCTCTGGGGAAGAAGGGAGAAATCTGGAGGGGTTGCGAGGACACTAGAGGGTCTCTAAATGGGCCTCAGTGGAGAGAAGAGAGCTGGGGGGCCCCATTCTGTGGAAAAGAGGGGTCCAGAGTGCACTAGAGGGGTGCTAAGGCATCTACATGGTCCAGAAATGCCTCTGGGGAAGAAGGGAGAAATCTGGAGGGGTTGTGAGGAGACTACAGGGTGTCTAAACGGGCCTGGGGTGCTCGAAGAGAGCTGGGGGGCCCCATTCTGTGGAAAAGAGGGGTCCAGAGCACAATAGAGGGGTGCTAAGGCGTCTACACTGTCCAGAAATGCCTCTGGGGAAGAAGGGAGAAATCTGGAGGGGTGGCGAGGAGACTAGCGGCTGTCTAAACGGGCCTCAGTGGAGAGAAGAAAGCTGGGGGGGCCCATTCTGTGGAAAAGAGGGCTCCAGAGTGCACTAGAGGGGTGCTAAGGCCTCTACACTGTCAAGAAATGCCTCTGGGGAAGAAGGGAGGAATCTGGAGGGGTTGCGAGGAGACTAGAGGGTGTCTAAGGGGCCTGGGGGGCCAGAAGACAGCTAGAGGACCCAATGCTGTGGAAAAGAGGGGTCCAGAGCACACTAGAGGGGTGCTAAAGTGTCTACATGGTCCAGAAATGCCTCTGGGGAAGAAGGGAGCAATCTGGAGGGGTTGTGAGGAGACTACAGGGTGTCTAAACGGGCCTGGGGTGCTCGAAGAGAGCTGGGGGGCCCCACTCTGTGGAAAAGATGGGTCCAGAGCACAATAGAGGGGGGCTAAGGCATCTACACTGTCCAGAAATGCCTCTGGGGAAGAAGGGAGAAATCTGGAGGGGTTGCCAGGAGACGAGAGGGTGTCTAAGGGGTCTCGGGGCCCCGCAGACACCTGATGGGGCCCATTTCTGTGGAAAAGAGGGCTCCAGAGCGCACTAGAGGGGTGCTAAGGCGTCTACACTGTCCAGAAATGCCTCTGGGGAAGAAGGGAGAAATCTGGAGGAGTTGCGAGGAGACTAGAGGGTGTCTAAGGGGCCTGGGGGGCCAGAAGACAGCCAGAGGACCCAATGCTGTGGAAAAGAGGGGTCCAGAGCGCACTAGAGGGGTGCTAAAGCATCTACACGGTCAAGAAATGGCTCTGGGGATGAAGGGAGAAATCTGGAGGGGTTGCCAGGAGACGAGAGGGTGTCTAAGGGGCCTGGGGGACCAGAAGACAGCTGGGGGGCCCCATTCTGTGTAAAAGAGGGGTCCAGATGGCACTAGAGGGGTGCTAAGGCGTCTACACTGTCCAGAAATGCCTCTGGGAAAGAAGGGAGAAATCTGGAGGGGTTGCGAGGACAGTAGAGGGTATCTAAGGGGTATGGGGGGCCACAAGAGAGCTGGGGGGGCGCATTCTGTGTAAAAGAGGGGTCCAGAGCGCACTAGGGGGGTGCCAAGGCGTCTACATGGTCCAGAAATGCCTCTGGGGAAGAAGGGAGAAATCTGGAGGAGTTGCCAGGAGACGAGAGGGTGTCTAAGGGGCCTGGGGGGCCAGAAGAGAGCCGGGCAGCCCGATTCTGTGGAAAAGAGGGGTCCAGAGCACAATAGAGGGGTCCTAAAGCATCTACATGGTCCAGAAATGCCTCTGGGGAAGAAGGGAGAAATCTGGAGGGGTTGCGAGGAGACTAGAGGCTGTCTAAGGGGTCTGGGGGGCCACAAGAGAGCTGGGGGGCCATTCTGTGGAAAAGAGGGCTCCAGAGCGCACTAGAGGGATGCTAACGTTTGTACACTGTCAAGAAATGTCTCTGGGGAAGAAGGGAGAAATCTGGAGGGGTTGCGAGGAGACTAGAGGGCGTCTAAGGTGCCTGGGCTGCCACAGGAGGGCTGGGGGGCCAAATCTGTGGAAAAGAGGGGTCCAGGGTGCACTAGCGGGGTGCTAAGGCCTCTACACTGTCAAGAAATGCCTCTGGGGAAGAAGGGAGAAAACTGGAGGGGTTGCGAGCAGACTACAGAGGGTTTCTAAGCGGTCTGGGGGGCCAGAAGAGAGCTGGGGGCGCAATTCTGTTGAAAAGAGGGGTCCAGAGCGCACTGAAGGGTTTCTAAGGCGTCTACACTGTCAAGAAATGGCTCTGGGGATGAAGGGAGAAATCTGGAGGGGTTGTGAGGAGACTACAGAGGGTGTCTAAGGGGCCTGGGGGGCCAGAAGAGAGCTGGCGGGGCCCATTCTGTGGAGAAGAGGGGTCCAGAGTGCACTAGAGGGGTGCTAAAGCATCTACACGGTCCAGAAATGCCTCTGGGGAAGAAGGGAGAAATCTGGAGGGGTTGCCAGGAGACGAGAGGGTGTCTGAGGGGTCTCGGGGGGCCCACAGAGACCTGATGGGGCCCATTTCTGTGGAAAAGAGGGCTCCAGAGCGCACTAGAGGGGTGCTAAGGTGTCCACACTGTCAAGAAATGCCTCTGGGGAAGAAGGGAGAAATCTGGAGGAGTTGCGAGGAGACTAGAGGATGTCTAAGGGGCCTGGGGGGCCAGAAGACAGCTAGAGGACCCAATGCTGTGGAAAAGAGGGGTCCACAGCACACTAGAGGGGTGCTAAAGTGTCTACATGGTCCAGAAATGCCTCTGGGGAAGAAGGGAGAAAACTGGAGGGGTTGCGAGCAGACTACAGAGGGTTTCTAAGCGGTCTGGGGGGCCAGAAGAGAGCTGGGGGCGCAATTCTGTTGAAAAGAGGGGTCCAGAGCGCACTGAAGGGTTTCTAAGGCGTCTACACTGTCAAGAAATGGCTCTGGGGATGAAGGGAGAAATCTGGAGGGGTTGCCAGGAGACTACAGAGGGTGTCTAAGCGGTCTGGGGGGCCAGAAGAGAGCTGGGGGGCCCCACTCTGTGGGAAAGAGGAGTCCAGAGTGCACCGGGGAGTACTAAGGCATCTACACTGTCAAGAAATGCCTCTGGGGAAGAAGGGAGAAATCTGGAGGGGTTGCGAGGACACTAGAGGGTCTCTAAATGGGCCTCAGTGGAGAGAAGAGAGCTGGGGGGCCCCATTCTGTGGAAAAGAGGGGTCCAGAGTGCACTAGAGGGGTGCTAAGGCATCTACATGGTCCAGAAATGCCTCTGGGGAAGAAGGGAGAAATCTGGAGGGGTTGTGAGGAGACTACAGGGTGTCTAAACGGGCCTGGGGTGCTCGAAGAGAGCTGGGGGGCCCCACTCTGTGGAAAAGAGGGGTCCAGAGCACAATAGAGGGGTGCTAAGGCGTCTACACTGTCCAGAAATGCCTCTGGGGAAGAAGGGAGAAATCTGGAGGGGTGGCGAGGAGACTAGCGGCTGTCTAAACGGGCCTCAGTGGAGAGAAGAAAGCTGGGGGGGCCCATTCTGTGGAAAAGAGGGCTCCAGAGTGCACTAGAGGGGTGCTAAGGCCTCTACACTGTCCAGAAATGCCTCTGGGGAAGAAGGGAGGAATCTGGAAGGGTTGCGAGGAGACTAGAGGGCGTCTAAGGTGCCTGGGGTGCCACAGGAGAGCTGGGAGCGAAATTCTGTGGAAAAGAGGGGTCCAGAGCGCACTAGAGGGTTTCTAAGGCGTCTACACTGTCAAGAAATGGCTCTGGGGATGAAGGGAGAAATCTGGAGGGGTTGCGAGGAGACTAGAGGGTCTCTAAATGGGCCTCAGTGGAGAGAAGAGAGCTGGGGGGGCCCATTCTGTGGAAAAGAGGGGTCCAGAGCACAATAGAGGGGTGCTAAGGCGTCTACACTGTCCAGAAATGTCTCTGGGGAAGAAGGGAGAAATCTGGAGGGGTTGCGAGGACACTAGAGGGTGTCTAAGGAGCCTGGGGGGCCAGAAGAGAGCTGGGGGGCCCAATTCTGTGGAAAAGAGGGGTCCACAGCGCACTACAGGGGTGCTAAGGCATCTACATGGTCAAGAAATGCCTCTGGGGAAGAAGGGAGAAATAAGGAGGGGGTGCGAGGAGACTACGGGGTGTCTAAACGGGCCTGGGGTGCTCGAAGAGAGCTGGGGGGCCCCATTCTGTGGAAAAGAGGGGTCCAGAGCACAATAGAGGGGTGCTAAGGCGTCTACACTGTCCAGAAATGCCTCTGGGGAAGAAGGGAGAAATCTGGAGGGGTTGCGAGGAGACTATACGGTGTCTAAGGGGTCTGGGGGGCCTACAGAGACCTGATGGGGCCCATTTCTGGGGAAAAGAGGGCTCCAGAGCTTACTGGAGGGGTGCTAAGGTGTCTACATGGTCCAGAAATGCCTCTGGGGAAGAAGGGAGCAATCTGGAGGGGTTGCGAGAAGACTACAGGGTGTCTAAGGGGCCTGGGGGGGCAGAAGACAGCTAGAGGACCCAATGCTGTGGAAAAGAGGGGTCCAGAGAGCACCGGGGAGTGCTAAGGCGTCTACACTGTCAAGAAATACCTCTGGGGAAGAAGGAAGAAATCTGGAGGGGTTGCCAGGAGACGAGAGGGTGTCTAAGGGGCCTGGGGGGCCAGAAGAGAGCCGGGCAGCCCGATTCTGTGGAAAAGAGGGGTCCAGAGCGTACTAGAGGGGTCCTAAAGCATCTACATGGTCCAGAAATGCCTCTGGGGAAGAAGGGAGAAATCTGGAGGGGTTGCGAGGAGACTAGAGGCTGTCTAAGGGGTCTGGGGGGCCACAAGAGAGCTGGGGGGCCATTCTGTGGAAAAGAGGGCTCCAGAGCGCACTAGAGGGATGCTAACGTTTGTACACTGTCCAGAAATGTCTCTGGGGAAGAAGGGAGAAATCTGGAGGGGTTGCGAGGAGACTAGAGGGCGTCTAAGGTGCCTGGGGTGCCACAGGAGAGCTGGGGGGCCAAATCTGTGGAAAAGAGGGGTCCAGGGCGCACTAGCGGGGTGCTAAGGCCTCTACACTGTCAAGAAATGCTTCTGGGGAAGAAGGGAGAAAACTGGAGGGGTTGCGAGCAGACTACAGAGGGTTTCTAAGCGGTCTGGGGGGCCAGAAGAGAGCTGGGGGCGCAATTCTGTTGAAAAGAGGGGTCCAGAGCGCACTGAAGGGTTTCTAAGGCGTCTACACTGTCAAGAAATGGCTCTGGGGATGAAGGGAGAAATCTGGAGGGGTTGCCAGGAGACTAGAGGGTGTCTAAGGGGCCTGGGGGGCCAGAAGAGAGCTGGCGGGGCCCATTCTGTGGAGAAGAGGGGTCCAGAGTGCACTAGAGGGGTGCTAAAGCATCTACATGGTCCAGAAATGCCTCTGGGGAAGAAGGGAGAAATCTGGAGGGGTTGCCAGGAGACGAGAGGGTGTCTAAGGGGTCTCGGGGGGCCCACAGAGACCTGATGGGGCCCATTTCTGTGGAAAAAGAGGGCTCCAGAGCGCACTAGAGGGGTGCTAAGGTGTCCACACTGTCAAGAAATGCCTCTGGGGAAGAAGGGAGAAATCTGGAGGAGTTGCGAGGAGACTAGAGGATGTCTAAGGGGCCTGGGGGGCCAGAAGAGAGCTGGGGAGACCAATTCTGTGGAAAAGAGGGGTCCAGAGCGCACTAGAGGGGTGCTAAAGTGTCTACATGGTCCAGAAATGCCTCTGGGGAAGAAGGGAGAAATCTGGAGGGGTTGCCAGGAGACTACAGAGGGTGTCTAAACGGGCCTGGGGTGCTCGAAGAGAGCTGGGGGGCCCCACTCTGTGGAAAAGAGGGGTCCAGAGCACAATAGAGGGGTGCTAAGGCGTCTACACTGTCCAGAAATGCCTCTGGGGAAGAAGGGAGAAATCTGGAGGGGTTGCGAGGAGACTAGAGGGTGTCTAAGGGGCCTGGGGGGCCAGAAGACAGCTAGAGGACCCAATGCTGTGAAAAAGAGGGGTCCAGAGTGCATTAGAAGGGTGACAACGGGTCTACACTGTCAAGAAATGTCTCTGGGGAAGAAGGAAGAAATCTGGAGGGGTTGCGAGGAGACTAGAGGGCGTCTAAGGTGCCTGGGGTGCCACAGGAGAGCTGGGGGGCCAATTCTGTGGAAAAGAGGGGTCCAGAGCGCACAAGAGGGGTGCTAACGTTTGTACACTGTCAAGAAATGCGTCTAGGGAAGAAGGGAGAAATCTGGAGGGGTTGCGAGCAGACTACAGAGGGTTTCTAAGCGGTCTGGGGGGCCAGAAGAGAGCTGGGGGCGCAATTCTGTTGAAAAGAGGGGTCCAGAGCGCACTGAAGGGTTTCTAAGGCGTCTACACTGTCAAGAAATGGCTCTGGGGATGAAGGGAGAAATCTGGAGGGGTTGCCAGGAGACTAGAGGGTGTCTAAGGGGTCTGGGGGGCCAGAAGAGAGCTGGGAGGGGGCCATTCTGTGTAAAAGAGGGGTCCAGAGCACACAAGAGGGGTGCTAAAGCATCTACATGGTCAAGAAATGCCTCTGGGGAAGAAGGGAGCAATCTGGAAGGGTTGCGAGGAGACTAGAGGGTGTCTAAGGGGCCTGGGGGCCCACAGAGACCTGATGGGGCCCATTTCTGTGGAAAAGAGGGCTCCAGAGCGCACTAGAGGGGTGCTAAGGCGTCTACACTGTCCAGAAATGCCTCTGGGGAAGAAGGGAGAAATCTGGAGGAGTTGCGAGGAGACTAGAGGATGTCTAAGGGGCCTGGGGGGCCAGAAGACAGCTAGAGGACCCAATGCTGTGGAAAAGAGGGGTCCAGAGCACACTAGAGAGGTGCTAAAGTGTCTACATGGTCCAGAAATGCCTCTGGGGAAGAAGGGAGAAATCTGGAGGGGTTGTGAGGAGACTACAGGGTGTCTAAACGGGCCTGGGGTGCTCGAAGAGAGCTGGGGGGCCCCACTCTGTGGAAAAGATGGGTCCAGAGCACAATAGAGGGGGGCTAAGGCGTCTACACTGTCCAGAAATGCCTCTGGGGAAGAAGGGAGGAATCTGGAGGGGTTGCCAGGAGACGAGAGGGTGTCTAAGGGGTCTCGGGGCCCCGCAGACACCTGATGGGGCCCATTTCTGTGGAAAAGAGGGCTCCAGAGCGCACTAGAGGGGTGCTAAGGCGTCTACACTGTCCAGAAATGCCTCTGGGGAAGAAGGGAGAAATCTGGAGGAGTTGCGAGGAGACTAGAGGGTGTCTAAGGGGCCTGGGGGGCCAGAAGACAGCTAGAGGACCCAATGCTGTGGAAAAGAGGGGTCCAGAGCGCACTAGAGGGGTGCTAAAGCATCTACACGGTCAAGAAATGCCTCTGGGGAAGAAGGGAGAAATCTGGAGAGGTTGTGAGGAGACTACAGGGTGTCTAAACAGGCCTGGGGTGCTCGAAGAGAGTTGGGGGCCCCATTCTGTGGCAAAGATGGGTCCAGAGCACAATAGAGAGGGGCTAAGGCATCTACACTGTCCAGAAATGCTTCTGGGGAAGAAGGGAGAATTCTGGAGGGGTTGCGAGGAGACAAGAGGGTGTCTAAGCGGTCTGGGGGGCCAGAAGAGAGCTGGGGGGCCCCACTCTGTGGGAAAGAGGAGTCCAGAGTGCACCGGGGAGTACTAAGGCATCTACACTGTCAAGAAATGCCTCTGGGGAAGAAGGGAGAAATCTGGAGGGGTTGCGAGGACACTAGAGGGTCTCTAAATGGGCCTCAGTGGAGAGAAGAGAGCTGGGGGGCCCCATTCTGTGGAAAAGAGGGGTCCAGAGTGCACTAGAGGGGTGCTAAGGCATCTACATGGTCCAGAAATGCCTCTGGGGAAGAAGGGAGAAATCTGGAGGGGTTGTGAGGAGACTACAGGGTGTCTAAACGGGCCTGGGGTGCTCGAAGAGAGCTGGGGGGCCCCATTCTGTGGAAAAGAGGGGTCCAGAGCACAATAGAGGGGTGCTAAGGCGTCTACACTGTCCAGAAATGCCTCTGGGGAAGAAGGGAGAAATCTGGAGGGGTGGCGAGGAGACTAGCGGCTGTCTAAACGGGCCTCAGTGGAGAGAAGAAAGCTGGGGGGGCCCATTCTGTGGAAAAGAGGGCTCCAGAGTGCACTAGAGGGGTGCTAAGGCCTCTATACTGTCAAGAAATGGCTCTGGGGATGAAGGGAGAAATCTGGAGGGGTTGCCAGGAGACGAGAGGGTGTCTAAGGGGCCTGGGGGACCAGAAGACAGCTGGGGGGCCCCATTCTGTGGAAAAGAGGGGTCCAGAGCGCACTAGAGGGGTGCTAAGGCGTCTACACTGTCCAGAAATGCCTCTGGGGAAGAAGGGAGAAATCTGGAGGGGTTGCGAGGACAGTAGAGGGTGTCTAAGGGGCCTGGGGGGCCACAAGAGAGCTGGGGGGGCGCAATTCTGTGTAAAAGAAGGGTCCAGAACGCACTAGGGGGGTGCCAAGGCGTCTACATGGTCCAGAAATGCCTCTGGGGAAGAAGGGAGAAATCTGGAGGAGTTGCCAGGAGACGAGAGGGTGTCTAAGGGGCCTGGGGGGCCAGAAGAGAGCCGGGCAGCCCGATTCTGTGGAAAAGAGGGGTCCAGAGCGTACTAGAGGGGTCCTAAAGCATCTACATGGTCCAGAAATGCCTCTGGGGAAGAAGGGAGAAATCTGGAGGGGTTGCGAGGAGACTAGAGGCTGTCTAAGGGGTCTGGGGGGCCACAAGAGAGCTGGGGGGCCATTCTGTGGAAAAGAGGGCTCCAGAGCGCACTAGAGGGATGCTAACGTTTGTACACTGTCAAGAAATGTCTCTGGGGAAGAAGGGAGAAATCTGGAGGGGTTGCGAGGAGACTAGAGGGCGTCTCCTGTGCCTGGGCTGCCACAGGAGGGCTGGGGGGCCAAATCTGTGGAAAAGAGGGGTCCAGGGTGCACTAGCGGGGTGCTAAGGCCTCTACACTGTCAAGAAATGCCTCTGGGGAAGAAGGGAGAAAACTGGAGGGGTTGCGAGCAGACTACAGAGGGTTTCTAAGCGGTCTGGGGGGCCAGAAGAGAGCTGGGGGCGCAATTCTGTTGAAAAGAGGGGTCCAGAGCGCACTGAAGGGTTTCTAAGGTGTCTACACTGTCAAGAAATGGCTCTGGGGATGAAGGGAGAAATCTGGAGGGGTTGCCAGGAGACTACAGAGGGTGTCTAAGGGGCCTGGGGGGCCAGAAGAGAGCTGGCGGGGCCCATTCTGTGGAGAAGAGGGGTCCAGAGTGCACTAGAGGGGTGCTAAAGCATCTACATGGTCCAGAAATGCCTCTGGGGAAGAAGGGAGAAATCTGGAGGAGTTGCCAGGAGACGAGAGGGTGTCTAAGGGGTCTCGGGGGGCCCACAGAGACCTGATGGGGCCCCATTCTGTGGAAAAGAGGGCTCCAGAGCGCACTAGAGGGGTGCTAAGGTGTCCACACTGTCAAGAAATGCCTCTGGGGAAGAAGGGAGAAATCTGGAGGAGTTGCGAGGAGACTAGAGGATGTCTAAGGGGCCTGGGGGGCCAGAAGACAGCTAGAGGACCCAATGCTGTGGAAAAGAGGGGTCCAGAGCACACTAGAGGGGTGCTAAAGTGTCTACATGGTCCAGAAATGCCTCTGGGGAAGAAGGGAGAAATCTGGAGGGGTTGTGAGGAGACTACAGGGTGTCTAAACGGGCCTGGGGTGCTCGAAGAGAGCTGGGGGGCCCCATTCTGTGGAAAAGAGGGGTCCAGAGCACAATAGAGGGGTGCTAAGGCGTCTACACTGTCCAGAAATGCCTCTGGGGAAGAAGGGAGAAATCTGGAGGGGTGGCGAGGAGACTAGCGGCTGTCTAAATGGGCCTCAGTGGAGAGAAGAAAGCTGGGGGGGCCCATTCTGTGGAAAAGAGGGGTCCAGAGTGCACTAGAGGGGTGCTAAGGCCTCTACACTGTCAAGAAATGCTTCTGGGGAAGAAGGGAGGAATCTGGAAGGGTTGCGAGGAGACTAGAGGGTGTCTAAGGTGCCTGGGGTGCCACAGGAGAGCTGGGAGCGCAATTCTGTTGAAAAGAGGGGTCCAGAGCGCACTAGAGGGGTGCTAAGGCGTCTACACTGTCCAGAAATGCCTCTGGGGAAGAAGGGAGAAATCTGGAGGAGTTGCGAGGAGACTAGAGGGTGTCTAAGGGGCCTGGGGGGCCAGAAGACAGCTAGAGGACCCAATGCTGTGGAAAAGAGGGGTCCAGAGCGCACTAGAGGGGTGCTAAAGCATCTACACGGTCAAGAAATGCCTCTGGGGAAGAAGGGAGAAATCTGGAGAGGTTGTGAGGAGACTACAGGGTGTCTAAACGGGCCTGGGGTGCTCGAAGAGAGTTGGGGGCCCAATTCTGTGGCAAAGATGGGTCCAGAGCACAATTGAGAGGGGCTAAGGCATCTACACTGTCCAGAAATGCCTCTGGGGAAGAAGGGAGAATTCTGGAGGGGTTGCCAGGAGACAAGAGGGTGTCTAAGCAGTCTGGGGGGCCAGAAGAGAGCTGGGGGGCCCCACTCTGTGGGAAAGAGGAGTCCAGAGTGCACCGGGGAGTACTAAGGCATCTACACTGTCAAGAAATGCCTCTGGGGAAGAAGGGAGAAATCTGGAGGGGTTGCGAGGACACTAGAGGGTCTCTAAATGGGCCTCAGTGGAGAGAAGAGAGCTGGGGGGCCCCATTCTGTGGAAAAGAGGGGTCCAGAGTGCACTAGAGGGGTGCTAAGGCATCTACATGGTCCAGAAATGCCTCTGGGGAAGAAGGGAGAAATCTGGAGGGGTTGTGAGGAGACTACAGGGTGTCTAAACGGGCCTGGGGTGCTCGAAGAGAGCTGGGGGGCCCCATTCTGTGGAAAAGAGGGGTCCAGAGCACAATAGAGGGGTGCTAAGGCGTCTACACTGTCCAGAAATGCCTCTGGGGAAGAAGGGAGAAATCTGGAGGGGTGGCGAGGAGACTAGCGGCTGTCTAAACGGGCCTCAGTGGAGAGAAGAAAGCTGGGGGGGCCCATTCTGTGGAAAAGAGGGCTCCAGAGTGCACTAGAGGGGTGCTAAGGCCTCTACACTGTCAAGAAATGCCTCTGGGGAAGAAGGGAGGAATCTGGAGGGGTTGCGAGGAGACTAGAGGGTGTCTAAGGGGCCTGGGGGGCCAGAAGACAGCTAGAGGACCCAATGCTGTGGAGAAGAGGGGTCCAGAGTGCACTAGAGGGGTGCTAAAGCATCTACATGGTCCAGAAATGCCTCTGGGGAAGAAGGGAGCAATCTGGAGGGGTTGCGAGGAGACGAGAGGGTGTCTAAGCGGTCTGGGGGGCCAGTAGAGAGCTGGGGGGCCCCACTCTGTGGGAAAGAGGAGTCCAGAGTGCACCGGGGAGTACTAAGGCATCTACACTGTCAAGAAATGCCTCTGGGGAAGAAGGGAGAAATCTGGAGGGGTTGCGAGGACACTAGAGGGTCTCTAAATGGGCCTCAGTGGAGAGAAGAGAGCTGGGGGGCCCCATTCTGTGGAAAAGAGGGGTCCAGAGTGCACTAGAGGGGTGCTAAGGCATCTACATGGTCCAGAAATGCCTCTGGGGAAGAAGGGAGAAATCTGGAGGGGTTGTGAGGAGACTACAGGGTGTCTAAACGGGCCTGGGGTGCTCGAAGAGAGCTGGGGGGCCCCATTCTGTGGAAAAGAGGGGTCGAGGGTTGCGAGGAGACTAGAGGGCGTCTAAGGTGCCTGGGGTGCCACAGGAGAGCTGGGAGCGCAATTCTGTGGAAAAGAGGGGTCCAGAGCGCACTAGAGGGTTTCTAAGGCGTCTACACTGTCAAGAAATGCCTCTGGGGAAGAAGGGAGAAATCTGGAGGGGTTGCCAGGAGACAAGAGGGTCTCTAAATGGGCCTCAGTGGAGAGAAGAGAGCTGGGGGGCCCCATTCTGTGGAAAAGAGGGGTCCAGAGCACAATAGAGGGGTGCTAGGGCGTCTACACTGTCAAGAAATGTCTCTGGGGAAGAAGGGAGAAATCTGGAGGGGTTGCGAGGACACTAGAGGGTGTCTAAGGAGCCTGGGGGGCCAGAAGAGAGCTGGGGGGCCCAATTCTGTGGAAAAGAGGGGTCCACAGCGCACTACAGGGGTGCTAAGGCATCTACATGGTCCAGAAATGCCTCTGGGGAAGAAGGGAGAAATCTGGAGGGGTTGTGAGGAGACTACAGGGTGTCTAAACGGGCCTGGGGTGCTCGAAGAGAGCTGGGGGGCCCCATTCTGTGGAAAAGAGGGGTCCAGAGCGCACAAGAGGGGTGCTAACGTTTGTACACTGTCAAGAAATGTCTCTGGGGAAGAAGGAAGAAATCTGGAGGGGTTGCGAGGAGACTAGAGGGCGTCTAAGGTGCCTGGGGTGCCACAGGAGAGCTGGGGGGCCAATTCTGTGGAAAAGAGGGGTCCAGAGCGCACTAGAGGGGTGCTAAGGCCTCTACACTGTCAAGAAATGCGTCTAGGGAAGAAGGGAGAAATCTGGAGAGGTTGCGAGGAGACTAGAGGGTCTCTAAATGGGCCTCAGTGGAGAGAAGAGAGCTGGGGGGCCCCATTCTGGGGAAAAGAGGGGTCCAGAGCACAATAGAGGGGTGCTAGGGCGTCTACACTGTCAAGAAATGTCTCTGGGGAAGAAGGGAGAAATCTGGAGGGGTTGCGAGGACACTAGAGTGTGTCTAAGGAGCCTGGGGGGCCAGAAGAGAGCTGGGGGGCCCAATTCTGTGGAAAAGAGGGGTCCACAGCGCACTACAGGGGTGCTAAGGCATCTACATGGTCCAGAAATGCCTCTGGGGAAGAAGGGAGAAATCTGGAGGGGGTGCGAGGAGACTACGGGGTGTCTAAACGGGCCTGGGGTGCTCGAAGAGAGCTGGGGGGCCCCATTCTGTGGAAAAGAGGGGTCCAGAGCACAATAGAGGGGTGCTAAGGCGTCTACACTGTCCAGAAATGCCTCTGGGGAAGAAGGGAGAAATCTGGAGGAGTTGCGAGGAGACTAGAGGGTGTCTAAGGGGTCTGGGGGGCCTACAGAGACCTGATGGGGCCCATTTCTGGGGAAAAGAGGGCTCCAGAGCTTACTGGAGGGGTGCTAAGGTGTCTACATGGTCCAGAAATGCCTCTGGGGAAGAAGGGAGCAATCTGGAGGGGTTGCGAGAAGACTACAGGGTGTCTAAGGGGCCTGGGGGGCCAGAAGACAGCTAGAGGACCCAATGCTGTGGAAAAGAGGGGTCCAGAGTGCACCGGGGAGTGCTAAGGCGTCTACACTGTCAAGAAATGCCTCTGGGGAAGAAGGAAGAAATCTGGAGGGGTTGCCAGGAGACGAGAGGGTGTCTAAGGGGCCTGGGGGGCCAGAAGAGAGCCGGGCAGCCCGATTCTGTGGAAAAGAGGGGTCCAGAGCGTACTAGAGGGGTCCTAAAGCATCTACATGGTCCAGAAATGCCTCTGGGGAAGAAGGGAGAAATCTGGAGGGGTTGCGAGGAGACTAGAGGCTGTCTAAGGGGTCTGGGGGGCCACAAGAGAGCTGGGGGGCCATTCTGTGGAAAAGAGGGCTCCAGAGCGCACTAGAGGGATGCTAACGTTTGTACACTGTCAAGAAATGTCTCTGGGGAAGAAGGGAGAAATCTGGAGGGGTTGTGAGGAGACTAGAGGGCGTCTAAGGTGCCTGGGCTGCCACAGGAGGGCTGGAGGGCCAAATCTGTGGAAAAGAGGGGTCCAGGGCGCACTAGCGGGGTGCTAAGGCCTCTACACTGTCAAGAAATGCCTCTGGGGAAGAAGGGAGAAAACTGGAGGGGTTGCGAGCAGACTACAGAGGGTTTCTAAGCGGTCTGGGGGGCCAGAAGAGAGCTGGGGGCGCAATTCTGTTGAAAAGAGGGGTCCAGAGCGCACTGAAGGGTTTCTAAGGCGTCTACACTGTCAAGAAATGGCTCTGGGGATGAAGGGAGAAATCTGGAGGGGTTGCCAGGAGACTAGAGGGTGTCTAAGGGGCCTGGGGGGCCAGAAGAGAGCTGGCGGGGCCCATTCTGTGGAGAAGAGGGGTCCAGAGTGCACTAGAGGGGTGCTAAAGCATCTACATGGTCCAGAAATGCCTCTGGGGAAGAAGGGAGAAATCTGGAGGGGTTGCCAGGAGACGAGAGGGTGTCTAAGGGGTCTCGGGGGGCCCACAGAGACCTGATGGGGCCCATTTCTGTGGAAAAGAGGGCTCCAGAGCGCACTAGAGGGGTGCTAAGGTATCCACACTGTCAAGAAATGCCTCTGGGGAAGAAGGGAGAAATCTGGAGGAGTTGCGAGGAGACTAGAGGATGTCTAAGGGGCCTGGGGGGCCAGAAGACAGCTAGAGGACCCAATGCTGTGGAAAAGAGGGGTCCAGAGCACACTAGAGGGGTGCTAAAGTGTCTACATGGTCCAGAAATGCCTCTGGGGAAGAAGGGAGAAATCTGGAGGGGTTGCGAGGAGACTAGAGGGTGTCTAAGGGGTCTGGGGGGCCACAAGAGTGCTGGGGGGGGCGCATTCTGTGTAAAAGAGGGGTCCAGAGTGTATTAGAAGGGTGACAACGGGTCTACACTGTCCAGAAATGCCTCTGGGGAAGAAGGGAGAAATCTGGAGGGGTTGCCAGGAGACGAGAGGGTGTCTAAGGGGCCTGGGGGGCCAGAAGAGAGCTGGGGGGCCCAATTCTGTGGAAAAGAGGGGTCCAGAGCGCACTAGAGGGGTGCTAAGGCATCTACATGGTCCAGAAATGCCTCTGGGGAAGAAGGGAGAAATCTGGAGGGGTTGCCAGGAGACTACAGAGGGTGTCTAAACGGGCCTGGGGTGCTCGAAGAGAGCTGGGGGGCCCCACTCTGTGGAAAAGAGGGGTCCAGAGCACAATAGAGGGGTGCTAAGGCGTCCACACTGTCCAGAAATGCCTCTGGGAAAGAAGGGAGAAATCTGGAGGAGTTGCGAGGAGACTAGAGGATGTCTAAGGGGCCTGGGGGGCCAGAAGACAGCTAGAGGACCCAATGCTGTGGAAAAGAGGGGTCCAGAGCACACTAGAGGGGTGCTAAAGTGTCTACATGGTCCAGAAATGCCTCTGGGGAAGAAGGGAGAAATCTGGAGGGGTTGTGAGGAGACTACAGGGTGTTTAAACGGGCCTGGGGTGCTCGAAGAGAGCTGGGGGGCCCCACTCTGTGGAAAAGATGGGTCCAGAGCACAATAGAGGGGGCTAAGGCGTCTACACTGTCCAGAAATGCCTCTGGGGAAGAAGGGAGAAATCTGGAGGGGTTGCCAGGAGATGAGAGGGTGTCTAAGGGGTCTCGGGGCCCCGCAGACACCTGATGGGGCCCATTTCTGTGGAAAAGAGGTGTCCAGAGCGCACTAGAGGGGTGCTAAGGCGTCTACACTGTCAAGAAATGCCTCTGGGGAAGAAGGGAGAAATCTGGAGGAGTTGCGAGGAGACTAGAGGGTGTCTAAGGGGCCTGGGGGGCCAGAAGACAGCTAGAGGACCCAATGCTGTGGAAAAGAGGGGTCCAGAGCGCACTAGAGGGGTGCTAAAGCATCTACACGGTCAAGAAATGCCTCTGGGGAAGAAGGGAGAAATCTGGAGAGGTTGTGAGGAGACTACAGGGTGTCTAAACGGGCCTGGGGTGCTCGAAGAGAGTTGGGGGCCCAATTCTGTGGCAAAGATGGGTCCAGAGCACAATTGAGAGGGGCTAAGGCATCTACACTGTCCAGAAATGCTTCTGGGGAAGAAGGGAGAATTCTGGAGGGGTTGCCAGGAGACAAGAGGGTGTCTAAGCGGTCTGGGGGGCCAGAAGAGAGCTGGGGGGCCCCACTCTGTGGGAAAGAGGAGTCCAGAGTGCACCGGGGAGTACTAAGGCATCTACACTGTCAAGAAATGCCTCTGGGGAAGAAGGGAGAAATCTGGAGGGGTTGCGAGGACACTAGAGGGTCTCTAAATGGGCCTCAGTGGAGAGAAGAGAGCTGGGGGGCCCCATTCTGTGGAAAAGAGGGGTCCAGAGTGCACTAGAGGGGTGCTAAGGCATCTACATGGTCCAGAAATGCCTCTGGGGAAGAAGGGAGAAATCTGGAGGGGTTGTGAGGAGACTACAGGGTGTCTAAACGGGCCTGGGGTGCTCGAAGAGAGCTGGGGGGCCCCATTCTGTGGAAAAGAGGGGTCCAGAGCACAATAGAGGGGTGCTAAGGCGTCTACACTGTCCAGAAATGCCTCTGGGGAAGAAGGGAGAAATCTGGAGGGGTTGCGAGGAGACTAGAGGGCGTCTAAGGTGCCTGGGGTACCACAGGAGAGCTGGGAGCACAATTCTGTGGAAAAGAGGGGTCCAGAGCGCACTAGAGGGTTTCTAAGGCGTCTACACTGTCAAGAAATGCCTCTGGGGAAGAAGGGAGAAATCTGGAGGGGTTGCGAGGAGACTAGAGGGTCTCTAAATGGGCCTCAGTGGAGAGAAGAGAGCTGGGGGGCCCCATTCTGTGTAAAAGAGGGGTCCAGAGCACAATAGAGGGGTGCTAAGGCGTCTACACTGTCAAGAAATGCCTCTGGGGAAGAAGGGAGAAATCTGGAGGGGTTGCGAGGAGACGAGAGGGTGTCTAAGGAGCCTGGGGGGCCAGAAGAGAGCTGGGGGGCCCAATTCTGTGGAAAAGAGGGGTCCACAGCGCACTACAGGGGTGCTAAAGCATCTACATGGTCCAGAAATGCCTCTGGGGAAGAAGGGAGAAATCTGGAGGGGGTGCGAGGAGACTACGGGGTGTCTAAACGGGCCTGGGGTGCTCGAAGAGGGCTGGGGGGCCCATTTCTGTGACAAAGAGGGGTCCAGAGCACAATAGAGGGGTGCTAAGGCGTCTACACTGTCCAGAAATGCCTCTGGGGAAGAAGGGAGAAATCTGCAGGGGTTGCGAGGAGACTAGAGGGTGTCTAAGGGGTCTGGGGGGCCTACAGAGACCTGATGGGGCCCATTTCTGGGGAAAAGAGGGCTCCAGAGCTTACTGGAGGGGTGCTAAGGTGTCTACATGGTCCAGAAATGCCTCTGGGGAAGAAGGGAGCAATCTGGAGGGGTTGCGAGAAGACTACAGGGTGTCTAAGGGGCCTGGGGGGCCAGAAGACAGCTAGAGGACCCAATGCTGTGGAAAAGAGGGGTCCAGAGTGCACCGGGGAGTGCTAAGGCGTCTACACTGTCAAGAAATGCCTCTGGGGAAGAAGGAAGAAATCTGGAGGGGTTGCCAGGAGACGAGAGGGTCTCTAAGGGGCCTGGGGGGCCAGAATAGAGTTGGGGGGCCCAATTCTGTATAAAGTAGGGCTCCAGAGTGCACTAGAGGGGTGCCAAGGCGTCTACACGGTTAAGGAATGCCTCTGGGGAAGAAGGAAGAAATCTGGAGGGGTTGCGAGCAGACTACAGAGGGTTTCTAAGCGGTCTGGGGGCCAGAAGAGAGCTGGGGGCCCAATTCTGTGGAAAAGAGGGGTCCAGAGCACAATAGAGGGGTGCTAAGGCATCTACATTGTCCAGAAATGCCTCTGGGGAAGAAGGGAGAAATCTGGAGGGGTGGCGAGGAGACTAGCGGCTGTCTAAACGGGCCTCAGTGGAGAGAAGAAAGCTGGGGGGGCCCATTCTGTGGAAAAGAGGGCTCCAGAGTGCACTAGAGGGGTGCTAAGGCCTCTACACTGTCAAGAAATGCTTCTGGGGAAGAAGGGAGGAATCTGGAGGGGTTGCGAGGAGACTAGAGGGCGTCTAAGGTGCCTGGGGTGCCACAGGAGAGCTGGGAGCACAATTCTGTTGAAAAGAGGGGTCCAGAGCGCACTAGAGGGGTGCTAAGGCGTCTACACTGTCAAGAAATGGCTCTGGGGATGAAGGGAGAAATCTGGAGGGGTTGCCAGGAGACGAGAGGGTGTCTAAGGGGCCTGGGGGACCAGAAGACAGCTGGGGGGCCCATTTCTGGGGAAAAGAGGGGTCCAGATGGCACTAGAGGGGTGCTAAGGCGTCTACACTGTCCAGAAATGCCTCTGGGAAAGAAGGGAGAAATCTGGAGGGGTTGCCAGGAGACGAGAGGGTGTCTAAGGGGCCTGGGGGGGCCAGAAGAGAGCCGGGCAGCCCGATTCTGTGGAAAAGAGGGGTCCAGAGCGTACTAGAGGGGTCCTAAAGCATCTACATGGTCCAGAAATGCCTCTGGGGAAGAAGGGAGAAATCTGGAGGGGTTGCGAGGAGACTAGAGGCTGTCTAAGGGGTCTGGGGGGCCAGAAGAGAGCTGGGGGGGCCATTCTGTGGAAAAGAGGGTTCCAGAGCGCACTAGAGGGATGCTAACGTTTGTACACTGTCAAGAAATGTCTCTGGGGAAGAAGGGAGAAATCTGGAGGGGTTGCGAGGAGACTAGAGGGCGTCTAAGGTGCCTGGGCTGCCACAGGAGGGCTGGGGGGCCAAATCTGTGGAAAAGAGGGGTCCAGGGTGCACTAGCGGGGTGCTAAGGCCTCTACACTGTCCAGAAATGCCTCTGGGGAAGAAGGGAGAAATCTGGAGAGGTTGCGAGGAGACTAGAGGGTGTCTAAGGGGTCTCGGGGGCCACAAGAGAGCTGGGCGGCCCCATTCTGTGAAAAAGAGGGCTCCAGAGTGCATTAGAAGGGTGACAACGGGTCTACACTGTCAAGAAATGCCTCTGGGGAAGAAGGGAGAAATCTGGAGGGGTTGCCAGGAGACGAGAGGGTGTCTAAGGGGTCTGGGGGGCCAGAAGAGAGCTGGGGGGGCCATTCTGTGGAGAAGAGGGCTCCAGAGCGCACTAGAGGGATGCTAACGTTTGTACACTGTCAAGAAATGTCTCTGGGGAAGAAGGGAGAAATCTGGAGGGGTTGCGAGGAGACTAGAGGGCGTCTAAGGTGCCTGGGGTGCCACAGGAGAGCTGGGGGGCCAATTCTGTGGAAAAGAGGGGTCCAGAGCGCACTAGAGGGGTGCTAAGGCCTCTACACTGTCAAGAAATGCGTCTAGGGAAGAAGGGAGAAATCTGGAGGGGTTGCGAGCAGACTACAGAGGGTGTTTAAGGGGCCTGGGGGGCCAGAAGAGAGCTGGCGGGGCCCATTCTGGGGAAAAGAGGGCTCCAGAGTGCACTAGAGGGGTGCTAAAGCATCTACACTGTCAAGAAATGCCTCTGGGGAAGAAGGGAGAAATCTGGAGGGGTTGCGAGGACACTAGAGGGTCTCTAAATGGGCCTCAGTGGAGAGAAGAGAGCTGGGGGGCCCCATTCTGTGGAAAAGAGGGGTCCAGAGTGCACTAGAGGGGTGCTAAGGCATCTACATGGTCCAGAAATGCCTCTGGGGAAGAAGGGAGAAATCTGGAGGGGTTGTGAGGAGACTACAGGGTGTCTAAACGGGCCTGGGGTGCTCGAAGAGAGCTGGGGGGCCCCATTCTGTGGAAAAGAGGGGTCCAGAGCGCACTAGAGGGGTGCTAAGGCGTCTACACTGTCCAGAAATGCCTCTGGGGAAGAAGGGAGAAATCTGGAGGGGTGGCGAGGAGACTAGCGGCTGTCTAAACGGGCCTCAGTGGAGAGAAGAAAGCTGGGGGGGCCCATTCTGTGGAAAAGAGGGCTCCAGAGTGCACTAGAGGGGTGCTAAGGCCTCTACACTGTCCAGAAATGCCTCTGGGGAAGAAGGGAGGAATCTGGAAGGGTTGCGAGGAGACTAGAGGGCGTCTAAGGTGCCTGGGGTGCCACAGGAGAGCTGGGAGCGCAATTCTGTGGAAAAGAGGGGTCCAGAGCGCACTAGAGGGTTTCTAAGGCGTCTACACTGTCAAGAAATGCCTCTGGGGAAGAAGGGAGAAATCTGGAGGGGTTGCCAGGAGACGAGAGGGTCTCTAAATGGGCCTCAGTGGAGAGAAGAGAGCTGGGGGGCCCCATTCTGTGGAAAAGAGGGGTCCAGAGCACAATAGAGGGGTGCTAGGGCATCTACACTGTCAAGAAATGTCTCTGGGGAAGAAGGGAGAAATCTGGAGGGGTTGCGAGGACACTAGAGGGTGTCTAAGGAGCCTGGGGGGCCAGAAGAGAGCTGGGGGGCCCAATTCTGTGGAAAAGAGGGGTCCACAGCGCACTACAGGGGTGCTAAGGCATCTACATGGTCCAGAAATGCCTCTGGGGAAGAAGGGAGAAATCTGGAGGGGGTGCGAGGAGACTACGGGGTGTCTAAACGGGCCTGGGGTGCTCGAAGAGAGCTGGGGGGCCCCATTCTGTGGCAAAGAGGGGTCCAGAGCACAATAGAGGGGTGCTAAGGCGTCTACACTGTCCAGAAATGCCTCTGGGGAAGAAGGGAGAAATCTGGAGGGGTTGCGAGGAGACTATACGGTGTCTAAGGGGTCTGGGGGGCCTACAGAGACCTGATGGGGCCCATTTCTGGGGAAAAGAGGGCTCCAGAGCTTACTGGAGGGGTGCTAAGGTGTCTACATGGTCCAGAAATGCCTCTGGGGAAGAAGGGAGCAATCTGGAGGGGTTGCGAGAAGACTACAGGGTGTCTAAGGGGCCTGGGGGGCCAGAAGACAGCTAGAGGACCCAATGCTGTGGAAAAGAGGGGTCCAGAGTGCACCGGGGAGTGCTAAGGCGTCTACACTGTCAAGAAATGCCTCTGGGGAAGAAGGAAGAAATCTGGAGGGGTTGCCAGGAGACGAGAGGGTCTCTAAGGGGCCTGGGGGGCCAGAATAGAGTTGGGGGGCCCAATTCTGTATAAAGTAGGGCTCCAGAGTGCACTAGAGGGGTGCCAAGGCGTCTACACGGTTAAGGAATGCCTCTGGGGAAGAAGGAAGAAATCTGGAGGGGTTGCTAGGAGATGAGAGGGTATCTAAGGAGCCTGGGGGGCCAGAAGAGAGCTGGGCGGCCCAATTCTGTGGAAAAGAGGGGTCCAGAGCGCACTAGAGGGGTGCTAAGGCATCTACATTGTCCAGAAATGCCTCTGGGGAAGAAGGGAGAAATCTGGAGGGGTGGCGAGGAGACTAGCGGCTGTCTAAACGGGCCTCAGTGGAGAGAAGAAAGCTGGGGGGGCCCATTCTGTGGAAAAGAGGGCTCCAGAGTGCACTAGAGGGGTGCTAAGGCCTCTACACTGTCAAGAAATGCTTCTGGGGAAGAAGGGAGGAATCTGGAGGGGTTGCCAGGAGACGAGAGGGTGTCTAAGGGGCCTGGGGGACCAGAAGACAGCTGGGGGGCCCATTTCTGGGGAAAAGAGGGGTCCAGATGGCACTAGAGGGGTGCTAAGGCGTCTACACTGTCCAGAAATGCCTCTGGGAAAGAAGGGAGAAATCTGGAGGGGTTGCCAGGAGACGAGAGGGTGTCTAAGGGGCCTGGGGGGCCAGAAGAGAGCTGGGCAGCCCGATTCTGTGGAAAAGAGGGGTCCAGAGCGTACTAGAGGGGTCCTAAAGCATCTACATGGTCCAGAAATGCCTCTGGGGAAGAAGGGAGAAATCTGGAGGGGTTGCGAGGAGACTAGAGGCTGTCTAAGGGGTCTGGGGGGCCACAAGAGAGCTGGGGGGCCATTCTGTGGAAAAGAGGGCTCCAGAGCGCACTAGAGGGATGCTAACGTTTGTACACTGTCCAGAAATGTCTCTGGGGAAGAAGGGAGAAATCTGGAGGGGTTGTGAGGAGACTAGAGGGCGTCTAAGGTGCCTGGGCTGCCACAGGAGGGCTGGGGGGCCAAATCTGTGGAAAAGAGGGGTCCAGGGTGCACTAGCGGGGTGCTAAGGCCTCTACACTGTCAAGAAATGCCTCTGGGGAAGAAGGGAGAAAACTGGAGGGGTTGCGAGCAGACTACAGAGGGTTTCTAAGCGGTCTGGGGGGCCAGAAGAGAGCTGGGGGCGCAATTCTGTTGAAAAGAGGGGTCCAGAGCGCACTGAAGGGTTTCTAAGGCGTCTACACTGTCAAGAAATGTCTCTGGGGAAGAAGGGAGAAATCTGGAGAGGTTGTGAGGAGACTAGAGGGTGTCTAAGGGGTCTGGGGGGCCAGAAGAGAGCTGGGAGGGAGCCATTCTGTGTAAAAGAGGGGTCCAGAGCGCACAAGAGGGGTGCTAAAGCATCTACATGGTCAAGAAATGCCTCTGGGGAAGAGGGGAGCAATCTGGAAGGGTTGCGAGGAGACTAGAGGGTGTCTAAGGGGCCTGGGGGCCCACAGAGACCTGATGGGGCCCATTTCTGTTGAAAAGAGGGGTCCAGAGCGCACTAGAGGGGTGCTAAGGCGTCCACACTGTCCAGAAATGCCTCTGGGAAAGAAGGGAGAAATCTGGAGGAGTTGCGAGGAGACTAGAGGATGTCTAAGGGGCCTGGGGGGCCAGAAGACAGCTAGAGGACCCAATGCTGTGGAAAAGAGGGGTCCAGAGCACACTAGAGGGGTGCTAAAGTGTCTACATGGTCCAGAAATGCCTCTGGGGAAGAAGGGAGAAATCTGGAGGGGTTGTGAGGAGACTACAGGGTGTTTAAACAGGCCTGGGGTGCTCGAAGAGAGCTGGGGGGCCCCACTCTGTGGAAAAGATGGTCCAGAGCTTACTGGAGGGGTGCTAAGGCGTCTACACTGTCCAGAAATGCCTCTGGGGAAGAAGGGAGAAATCTGGAGGGGTTGCCAGGAGACGAGAGGGTGTCTAAGGGGTCTCGGGGCCCCGCAGACACCTGATGGGGCCCATTTCTGTGGAAAAGAGGTGTCCAGAGCGCACTAGAGGGGTGCTAAGGCGTCTACACTGTCCAGAAATGCCTCTGGGGAAGAAGGGAGAAATCTGGAGGAGTTGCGAGGAGACTAGAGGGTGTCTAAGGGGCCTGGGGGGCCAGAAGACAGCTAGAGGACCCAATGCTGTGGAAAAGAGGGGTCCAGAGCGCACTAGAGGGGTGCTAAAGCATCTACACGGTCCAGAAATGCCTCTGGGGAAGAAGGGAGAAATCTGGAGAGGTTGTGAGGAGACTACAGGGTGTCTAAACGGGCCTGGGGTGCTCGAAGAGAGTTGGGGGCCCCATTCTGTGGCAAAGATGGGTCCAGAGCACAATAGAGGGGTGCTAAGGCGTCTACACTGTCCAGAAATGCCTCTGGGGAAGAAGGGAGAAATCTGGAGGGGTGGCGAGGAGACTAGAGGGTCTCTAAATGGGCCTCAGTGGAGAGAAGAGAGCTGGGGGGCCCCATTCTGTGGAAAAGAGGGGTCCAGAGCGCACTAGAGGGGTGCTAAGGCATCTACATGGTCCAGAAATGCCTCTGGGGAAGAAGGGAGAAATCTGGAGGGGTTGTGAGGAGACTACAGGGTGTCTAAACGGGCCTGGGGTGCTCGAAGAGAGCTGGGGGGCCCCATTCTGTGGAAAAGAGGGGTCCAGAGCACAATAGAGGGGTGCTAAGGCGTCTACACTGTCCAGAAATGCCTCTGGGGAAGAAGGGAGAAATCTGGAGGGGTGGCGAGGAGACTAGCGGCTGTCTAAACGGGCCTCAGTGGAGAGAAGAAAGCTGGGGGGGCCCATTCTGTGGAAAAGAGGGCTCCAGAGTGCACTAGAGGGGTGCTAAGGCCTCTACACTGTCAAGAAATGCTTCTGGGGAAGAAGGGAGGAATCTGGAGGGGTTGCGAGGAGACTAGAGGGCGTCTAAGGTGCCTGGGGTACCACAGGAGAGCTGGGAGCACAATTCTGTTGAAAAGAGGGGTCCAGAGCGCACTAGAGGGTTTCTAAGGCGTCTACACTGTCAAGAAATGCCTCTGGGGAAGAAGGGAGAAATCTGGAGGGGTTGCGAGGAGACTAGAGGGTCTCTAAATGGGCCTCAGTGGAGAGAAGAGAGCTGGGGGGCCCCATTCTGTGTAAAAGAGGGGTCCAGAGCACAATAGAGGGGTGCTAAGGCCTCTACACTGTCAAGAAATGCCTCTGGGGAAGAAGGGAGAAATCTGGAGGGGTTGCGAGGACACTAGAGTGTGTCTAAGGAGCCTGGGGGGCCACAAGAGAGCTGGGGGGCCCAATGCTGTGGAAAAAAGGGGTCCACAGCGCACTACAGGGGTGCTAAAGCATCTGCATGGTCCAGAAATGCCTCTGGGGAAGAAGGGAGAAATCTGGAGGGGGTGCGAGGAGACTACGGGGTGTCTAAACGGGCCTGGGGTGCTCGAAGAGAGCTGGGGGGCCCCATTCTGTGGCAAAGAGGGGTCCAGAGCACAATAGAGGGGTGCTAAGGCGTCTACACTGTCCAGAAATGCCTCTGGGGAAGAAGGGAGAAATCTGCAGGGGTTGCGAGGAGACTATACGGTGTCTAAGGGGTCTGGGGGGCCTACAGAGACCTGATGGGGCCCATTTCTGGGGAAAAGAGGGCTCCAGAGCTTACTGGAGGGGTGCTAAGGTGTCTACATGGTCCAGAAATGCCTCTGGGGAAGAAGGGAGCAATCTGGAGGGGTTGCGAGAAGACTACAGGGTGTCTAAGGGGCCTGGGGGGCCAGAAGACAGCTAGAGGACCCAATGCTGTGGAAAAGAGGGGTCCAGAGTGCACCGGGGAGTGCTAAGGCGTCTACACTGTCAAGAAATGCCTCTGGGGAAGAAGGAAGAAATCTGGAGGGGTTGCCAGGAGACGAGAGGGTCTCTAAGGGGCCTGGGGGGCCAGAATAGAGTTGGGGGGCCCAATTCTGTATAAAGTAGGGCTCCAGAGTGCACTAGAGGGGTGCCAAGGCGTCTACACGGTTAAGGAATGCCTCTGGGGAAGAAGGAAGAAATCTGGAGGGGTTGCTAGGAGATGAGAGGGTATCTAAGGAGCCTGGGGGGCCAGAAGAGAGCTGGGGGGCCCAATTCTGTGGAAAAGAGGGGTCCAGAGCGCACTAGAGGGGTGCTAAGGCATCTACATTGTCCAGAAATGCCTCTGGGGAAGAAGGGAGAAATCTGGAGGGGTTGCGAGGAGACTACAGAGGATGTCTAAATGGGCCTGGGGTGCTCAAAGAGAGCTGGGGGGCCCCACTCTGTGGAAAAGAGGGGTCCAGAGCACAATAGAGAGGTGCTAAGGCGTCTACACTGTCCAGAAATGCCTCTGGGGAAGAAGGGAGAAATCTGGAGGGGTTGCCAGGAGACTAGAGGGTGTCTAAGGGGTCTGGGGGGCCACAAGAGAGCTGGGGGGGCGCATTCTGTGGAAAAGAGGGGTCCAGAGCGCACTAGAGGGGTTCTATGGCGTCTACACTGTCCAGAAATGCCTCTGGGGAAGAAGGGAGAAATCTGGAGGGGTTGCGAGGAGACTAGAGGCTGTCTAAGGGGTCTGGGGGGCCAGAAGAGAGCTGGGCGGCCCCATTCTGTGGAAAAGAGGGCTCCAGAGTGCATTAGAAGGGTGACAACGGGTCTACACTGTCAAGAAATGCCTCTGGGGAAGAAGGGAGAAATCTGGAGGGGTTGCCAGGAGACGAGAGGGTGTCTAAGGGGTCTCGGGGGCCAGAAGAGAGCTGGGGGGCCCAATTCTGTGGAAAAGAGGGGTCCAGAGCGCACTAGAGGGGTGCTAAGGCATCTACATTGTCCAGAAATGCCTCTGGGGAAGAAGGGAGAAATCTGGAGGGGTTGCGAGGAGACTACAGAGGGTGTCTAAACGGGCCTGGGGTGCTCGAAGAGAGCCCGGGGGGGCGCATTCTGTGGAAAAGAGGGCTCCAGAGCACAATAGAGGGGTGCTAAGGCGTCTACACTGTCCAGAAATGCCTCTGGGGAAGAAGGGAGAAATCTGGAGGGGTTGCGAGGAGACTAGAGGGCGTCTAAGGTGCCTGGGCTGCCACAGGAGGGCTGGCGGGCCCCACTCTGTGGAAAAGAGGGGTCCAGAGCGCACTAGTGGGGTGCTAAGGCCTCTACACTGTCAAGAAATGCCTCTGGGGAAGAAGGGAGAAAACTGGAGGGGTTGCGAGCAGACTACAGAGGGTTTCTAAGCGGTCTGGGGGCCAGAAGAGAGCTGGGGGCGCAATTCTGTTGAAAAGAGGGGTCCAGAGCGCACTAGAGGGTTTCTAAGGCGTCTACACTGTCAAGAAATGGCTCTGGGGAAGAAGGGAGAAATCTGGAGGGGTTGCAAGGAGACTAGAGGGTGTCTAAGGGGCCTGGGGGGCCAGAAGAGAGCTGGGGGGGGGGCCATTCTGTGTAAAAGAGGGGTCCAGAGCACACAAGAGGGGTGCTAAAGCATCTATATGGTCAAGAAATGCCTCTGGGGAAGAAGGAAGCAATCTGGAAGGGTTGCGAGGAGACTAGAGGGTGTCTAAGGGGTCTCGGGGGCCCACAGAGACCTGATGGAGCCCATTCTGTGGAAAAGAGGGGTCCAGAGCGCACTAGAGGGGTGCTAAGGTGTCCACACGGTCAAGAAATGCCTCTGGGGAAGAAGGGAGAAATCTGGAGGGGTTGCGAGCAGACTAGAGGGTGTCTAAGGAGCCTAGGGGGGCAGGAGAGAGCTGGCGGGCCGCATTCTCTGGAAAAGAGGACCCTTCTACTGCGCTCTGGACCCCTCTTTTCTACAGAATGGGGCCCCCCGGCTGTCTTTTGGTCCCCAGACCCCATAGACACGCTGTAGTCTCCTCGGAACCCCCCCAGATTTCTCCCTTCTTATGTAGAGGCATTTCTTGACGATGTCAACACCTTACGGGTCCAGAGCGCAGTAGAGGGGTGCTAAGGCATCTACACTGCCAAGAAATGCCTCTGGGGAAGAAGGGAGAAATCTGGAGGGGTTGCCAGGAGACTAGAGGATGTCTAAGCAGTCTGGGGGATGAGAAGAGAGCTGGGGGGGGCCAATTCTGTGGAAAAGAGCACCCTTCCACTGTGCTCTGGACCTCTCTTTGCCACAGAATGGGGCCCCCCAGCTCGCTTCTGGCTCCCCAGACCCCTTAGACACCCTCTAGTCTTCTCGCAACCCCTCCAGATTGCTCCCTTCTTCCCCAGAGGCATTTCTTCACCATGTAGACACCTTGGCACCCCTCTACTGCACTCTGGACCCCTAAGGTGTCTACATAGTCAAGAAATGCCTCTGGGGAAGAAGAGAGAATTCTGGAGAGGTTGCGAGGAGACTAGAGGGTGTCTAAGGAGCCTGGGGGGCCACAAGAGAGCTGGGGGGGCCCAATTCTGTGGAAAAGAGGGGTCCAGAGCGCACTAGAGGGGTGCTAAGGCATCTACAGGGTCCAGAAATGCCTCTGGGGAAGAAGGGAGAAATCTGGAGGGGTTGCGAGAAGACTACAGGGTGTCTAAACGGGCCTCAGTGGAGAGAAGAAAGCTGGGGGGCCCCATTCTGTGGAAAAGAGGGGTCCAGAGTGCACTAGAGGGGTGCTAAGGCGTCTACACTGTCAAGAAATGCCTCTGGGGAAGAAGGGAGGAATCTGGAGGGGTTGCCAGGAGACGAGAGGGTGTCTAAGGCATCTAGGGGCCAGAAGAAAGCTGGGGGGGGCACTCTGTGGAAAAGAGGGCTCCAGAGTGCACTAGAGGGGTTCTAAGGTGTCTACATGGTCCAGAAATGCCTCTGGGGAAGAAGGGAGAAATCTGGAGGGGTTGCGAGGAGACTAGAGGGTGTCTAAGGGGCCTGGGGGGGCAGAAGAGAGCTGGGGGGGGGGGCATTCTGTGGAAAAGAGGGCTCCAGAGCGCACTGGAGGGGTGCTAAGGTGTCTACACTGTCAAGAAATGCCTCTGGGGAAGAAGGGAGAAATCTGGAGGTGTTGCGAGGAGACTAGAGGGTGTCTAAGGGGCCTGGGGGGCCCTAAGACAGCTCCAGGTCACAGCAAGCACCCCAGTAGGGGTGTTCTGAGCAGGTGAGGAGTTTTAAGGGAACTAGGTGGCCAAAAACCCAACTGTGGGGAACCAGGACGAAATATGAATGGTTTCTGAGGAGACCAGCTGTTCTCTAGGAGGCCTGGGGTCCAGAGAACAGCTCTGGGGCCATACCAGCACCCCAGGAGGCATTCTCAGCAGAGCAGAGGGGTCCTAAGGGGCCTAAACAGCCAAAATAGGAGAACTGGCTAACAAGGAAGACCTCAGGAGGTGCTCTGAGGGGACAGGAGGGGATGGATTTTGAGCAGACTAGGGGACGCATAGAGGTATGTGAGGCACAACCAAGGAAGATAGAGGAGTCTTAAGGGGACTGGAAGGAAAGGGGAGCAGAAGGAAAGGGGATCTGATGGGATAGAGGGCACATGGAATGGTCATAGGGATAGGGCAGAGAGAGCACTCTACAGTGCAGCCAATGGAAAAGAAGGGCCGTAGGGCATACTGAAAGGGTGCAATGAATGCATAAGGTTCTGGGGTACCCCCAAGGCAAACCAAGGCATCCTGAGGGCAGCGTGTGGCACTCAGAGGGGTTCTGATGGGGCTAAAGGGCTAGGAGATGGACCCTAAGGGGCTCAGAGGGCAAAGAGAGGCATCCTGAGAGGACTAGAGGGAAAAGCAAAGGTCCCGAGACGCACCAATGGCAAACGGAGAGGTTTTGAGGAGACTAGAGGGAAAAGAGAGGGGACTTAATAGGACAAGAGGACAAACATAGGAGTCTTGATGCTACCAGAGGGCCTACAGACACCAAATGTCAGAATAACCTTGCAGGAACTAGAAAGAAGCAAAGAATTTTGAAGGGACAAGAGAACAAATGGAGTGCCTTGGAGCATACCTAAAAGCAAATGGATTGGTCCTGAGGGAACTAGGGAGCAAACGGGTGAGTCCTGGGGGGGACGTGGAGGAAAACTGAAGGTTCTGGGGCATTAGCTCACCTGCCATAATCTTCCTGTGTGGAGCCTGCTTCTTCCCTCTGAGAAGTTGGCCTTTGCTTTCATTGCACAGGCAGCTGTGAGCTGTTGTGTAGTCTCGGCAGACAAGTTGAGGATCGCTGCCCAGGCAGTCGTGACCTGCAACACTGCATGCTCAGAACAGTTCTCAGGAAGTCACGCATACTCATAACCTGAAGAGCAAAAAGCAAATCTCTCTTAAGGTCAGTTTTTATTTCATCATAGGAGCAAGTTTTCCCTCTCTTCTGCACTGTACTGCCTCTAACAGCACACCTTCCTCATCACCATTTTCCCCTGCTCCTTTCACTCCTCTCAGTTGCCCCTGCGTCTTAGATCTCTAAAGCAGCTGTTTCTCATCCACAGGTACTTTCCTGTCCTGTTGCCGATTCACCCCCCAGTTGTCCTATAGCAAGCAGTTGAGACACCTTGGCCTAATTCTTAGCCGCACACGCCTTTTGATCTGGCATGTCACAGGGCTCAGTGCAGCTGACAGGATGGTGCCTGCAGGCTCCCCCCATCCCCATGGAAACTCTATCTCCCCACTCCAGGCACACAGGCCCTGGCACCAGACCCACAAGGGACACTGGGGAGTGCTGAAAGCAAATCCAGAAGCAGTCTGGGGACCTCACATAGCCCTGCAGGGGCCCTGGCTGCCCCCACAATGATGGGAAACACCCCCAAGAGCCCAGGCAATGCAAGGGAAATTCCCCACAGCTCTGTCAACAGCACTGGGTTCCCTGGGAAGCGCAGGCACTCCAAAGTACAAGGGACTCGGGGACCAGCTCCCAGCCCCGGACACAATGTGTAACCTCCTCCCCTGGGCATCATCTTCAGGCAAACCAACAGCAGGAACCACAGAGATGAGTACAAAGAATAAAGCAACTGTTCATTGCTTTACTGCGCAGAAACAATAGCTGGAAGCAAGTCTGCCATGGAGCTCAGTGTCAGCATGCTTCCCCTTACCTGTGATGCCTGAAGAGTCATCACCACACCAGCATCCATCCATCCATCAGGGAAGGGTCATCTCCTGCTGCTGCCCTTGATGTGGCAGGTGTCCGAGTAGCTGACAGCCTACTCCTCTGCTTTTTCCTTCAGGCATAGGATTCATCTCAGAGATGAGAGGAAAATGCCTGATCTTGCCTGTCTGCACTTCTGCCCTACCCCAGGCTAGAGCCCTGCAAGACACTTCCACAGCTCTCAGCTCACCCGTCACATTGCCAGTCTCCGTGTGATGGGCCTGTGCCATATCAAATCCAGAACTCAGGTCAGTGTGCAGAGCTGAACGCTGGGTACAGGGGAGGGTTACAAAGCCCAAAGAAGGGTTTGCAGCCTGCTGCTTAGGCTTCAGGGCTTACAGTTTATTATCTAAGGATTTAGCCCTTTTCCTTTATCAGTAAGTCATAAGCCCTGAACGCTAACTGCAAGTCTTGGAACCCTAATAGTTGCCGAGACTTTAAAATTTATGGCTAAGGTTGGATTTTAAATTCTGCGCCCTGATCACTAAACGAGCAAACTGTAAACCCTGACTGATAAAGACTGAGCCCCACAAAAGAAAGGAATAAACTGTAACTCCGGAGTGAGAGACCCTCAACAACAAACTAAACAATAAACCTTAAGTGAAAAATTCCAAACCCTCAGCTTTAAGCAACAAACACCAAAGCACCCATATGCATGAAAACAGTAAAGAGAAGGCAAGGAGTTTTGCCCACAGCTTAAGAAGTTTTCCCTTCCTCTAGAAGCACAGCAGAACGGGAAGACATGCACCAGAATCACGTTACAGCTGCTGTTTAGAGGCTTGGTTTTAGCCACCATTCAAATGTGAGCATGTGCAAGAATCACTCCACAGGACTGCACTAAGCTGCACTTGCACTGAACCTACCTGAAGCACTGCAAGCACTAATTCATCTCCGGGTCAGACAATTAATATTTTTGGTCCTCTCAGCTCCATGGGCAAACATCCACAGCCAGTGACACCAGTGACCACCTAGGGAACAATCACCTCGCACCTCCCAGCACTGCTCACATATGATGCAGCCCAGGACTTAGCTGTGTCCACGCTGCAAGTCAGAGCTCACTCTCCATGGCCAGCCGCGCATCTCCGCAGAGCTCCCAGCTGTGACAAGGCTCCTTCGACTGCCCGACTGGGCTTCGGCACCTGCAAAGAGGCCAGAGCAGTTAGTTAGAGGCTGGGCAACTGCACGGCCCTCCTAGAACTACTCCCTAGTCCAAGGCCCGTAATTGTTCCCACAGTTATGACTGACCCTCCATGCTGCTTCAGTCACCCTCTCTGGCTCCATTTCATCACAAAGTTGTCACAGCAGCTCTCATGGACAGGCAGGCTCGCTCAGGCACCCGGCCGCCTCCAGCCTTTGCTAGATGGTCCTCCGCAGGGAAACTCTGCCTCTGATGGACACTCTCAGAAAGCACCATCCAGCCAAGGCAGGATAAAAACTAAGGCCTCCAAAACCTCCAAACCCTGGAGAGATGGAGCTGATGGGAAACTGACTTGTGCTGCCAGTACTGTAGATTATGGCTTTGCTGTGTACTACGGTGCTGTTGCTCATACACATGTAACCCCATTTCTCTGCTATAGCAAAGTTACTGTTGTAGCTGGCTCCTGAAAGAAACAGTAACTTGCAAAAACAAAAATCCCAGGTAAGACAGTTACATACTTAAGACATGAGTTGTGAAGGACCTTTACTCTCAAAGTACAAACAATACTGGAACCTCTGGACTTCAAAGAAGGAAGGTCTAGAAGGTTTAGGGCCCAACACTAATAATGCTAGAAACAGAAATTGTTTGGAGGGACCAGAACAGCAAAGAGAAAGGAGTTCCAAGGAAAGAAACAAGCCAGAAGCTATGTAAATGATTGCATTCATCAGGAAGCGATGGCAGGGGTGGGGTGGGTGTGGGTGTTGACAGCACAGCATATCCCCTCAGGAAGCACTAAATCAACAACATGGGTTGAGCTGTAGACATAGGGAAGACACCACTTTGCATAAAGGCAGACCTGACAGAAAAGTGGGCTCGATGCCAGCATCGCAATCGCAACTCAAGCTGCACCACGTGACAGCCCTGGCTGCGCGCAGGCAGACAAGAGGCCGTAACTGCAGACCGCGCTGACGAGTAGGACAGACAGCAGCAGCAGCTCCAGACCGCCCTACCGCGAGCGCCTGTCCTAACGCCCAAGGTCTCAGAGCCTCTGCTGCTCTCTGCCTCCGTGACACCTTCCCCAGGAGCCTCTTCGCTGCCTGCCGCGTACCCCACGGCATCTCTAGCCCGCTAGCGCTCCCCCGCTGCACACCCACAGCCCCGCATCTCCGCGGGCAGAGTCCCCGCAGAGGCGTCCGATGTGACCCGAGCCAGACCGACCGACGGCACCCTCCGGGCGGTGCCTATCACCATCTCTGCCGAGCGCCGACCGCCTCTCACCACCCGCCGCACCAGACAAAACGCAAAGGAACGACAGACCTCCACCTGGACACGGGGACGGGGGGAGAACAAAAGAAAAGAGGGACAGAGAGCTTGGCAGATGGATGGAGGGAAAAAGAAAGAGAGGGACAGAGAGCCGGCCCCAGGGTCTGGGCGCTGGACAAAGGAAGAGAAAGAGAGGGACAGAGGGCCACACAGATGGAGGGAGGGCTGCACAGAGGACCAGGGACCAGAAGAGAGAAAAATGGGGAAGGCGAGGCGGCCAGAGGAACGGCGAGGGAGCAAAAGAGAAGGGGGGAGAACCGGAGAGAGGAACGGGGACGGGAAGAGAGGGACAGGGAGCCAGTAGGAGCGATGGGAAGAGGACGAGAACGACGACAAGCTGGCCAGAAAGGTGGAGAGAGAAAAAGAGGGAGGGCAATTCAGACAGAGAGATGGGACAAAACAGGGGAAAAGAGGGATAGGGAGGCAAATAGATGGATGAGGAGCCGAGCAGAGGGATGGAAATAGAGAGAGATGGCTGGAGGGGTGGACAGAGGGCTGGGAAGGCAAAGAGAAGTACAGGCAGAAAGGCAGACGAGAGCGGCAGACGGATGGGGAGCCGCACGGAAGGACAGCGGGCAGGTACTGGGATAGGGAGAGGAAGAGGACGATGAAGAGCTGGATAGAGCGATAAAGAGCCAGTTAGAGGGACGCAGTTATTGTCACAGAGATGGAAAGAGTACAAGAGGGATGGGGGAGCTGGGCAGAGGAACGAGTAGCTAAACAAAGGGATGGGGCACCGCACAGAGCCACGGGGAAAGAAAGAGAAGGATGGAGCGCTGGACAGAGGGGCAGGGAACGGAACCGGATGAATCCCGACAGCCCGGAACAGCCCTCGCCATGCTCTGACTCCACCCCACCGGCCGAGCCCGCAGCACTCTCTGCGCACCGCTGCGCCCAAAGTCCGCTCGTGGGCCTGCTCACCTGTTTCCCTACGGCTCCGGGGTGTCTGTAGGAGTGAGGGTGCACACACGGGCCCAGGCCGGGGAGGAACCTCGCGTTCAGTCACAGCATTTTACCGTTCCTCGTGCATTAGCCCCTCTCAGATGCTCAACGCCAAACGCCCTCAGCCCGTAACAACTTCAGTACCCGCGGCACCTAGTTTTTCCACGCTCTCAAATCTTCCTTGCTCTTTCCCATCTTGTTTGAAAACCCTCCCAGACCCCTTCTGTACTTACATGCTTCCTCAAAACAGCATCACCGAAGTCAACAAAACGGGCTGAGCTGCATCCCTTCGAGTTGCTGGCCCTCAGAACAGCATCCTGCAAGTGAATCAAGCCACCAAGGTCACTGGGAGATTCTCCTTTTAGAGCTTTCTTCCCCCAAAGCTTTAACGATGGCTCCCTAACCTGGGCAAATGCAGAGCCTCCCTTAAGCACTGCGGCAGTTTTTACTCTGGCGTCCCAAGTTGCTGCTAGGCAGCGAAGCAAGGCAAAGACGGGTGCGGTCACGGCTTACCCATCTAGCCACAAAAATTCTTATTTTAGGCCTCACTGGTCATTCCAGGTAAACAGACCAAAACAGAGCTCCAAACAGACAGGCGAGGCTTCGCACAGACCTCGTGGCCCAGCTAGCAACAGCAAGACTCTGTCTTACCGAAGACTCTGGGCTACCAGTCGCTATTCCCCCCTCCTTTGTCGGTCCACGCATCGTGGCTTATTACCCGCGAGTCCGGTAAGGACGCTGCCGATCTTCCTGTGGCCGAAGCCTCCTTGTCGGGACCGGGCGGAGAACCTTTTCGCTGGCGTTTGAATTCTCCTGGAAGCTGTCGACGCATGATAACTTACAAAGGTCCGAGAGCGGTGGTAGCCTGTAGTTCTTCACGGCAGCACACGGTTGTTCCCCGAGGTCCTGAACGCCTACAATTAACACAGTTTATCAAAACAAAAATACTACCGCTACAGGGTGTAAAGGCAAGCTAAAATTTCCGCAGCCAAAGAAAACCCCTTCGCGTCTGACACAACGAGCCACACGCACCAGCGCCTATAGCTCGAGGCTAGTGACCCCTCCCGGGCGACGTTCTTCTGGCAGGCTGCGGATCTGAACTCCTCCGTCTCGCCTAAGAGTCTCCGCTGGGACACAGCAACTTTGCCAGCCAGCGCTCGTTGACGGAGGCATAGTAAAATCCATCAGGGAGGGAGCAAAGCAAAAAAAAAAAAAAAAGAAACAAACCGAGAAGAAAAAGAAAAAAAGAAAAAGATCAAAGCTCTGCAGAAAATCATATGAATCCAAAGTTGTTTATAAGCACAAAAGCGGATCCAATATACACACTCAAGCAAGGTAAATGAGAATACGCAAGCCACAAGTACCGCTTCCCCCAACCCCTGTTCTGGGAGCTATGAAGACAGTCGGGCTTGCCGCGAAAGGGAAGTCAGACTAAGTAGCCGCTAGAGATCAACCTCTCGGAAACCTCCTGCGTCCATGTTTTTGGCGCAACCGTGCTCTGCCCCTCAGTCAATTCAGACGCGCACAAGAAGAGCCACTGCTTGTAACTCTTGCACAGCAACCGCCCCCCTGCCCCCGCTCATTAAGATCAGCACCCACTGCGCCACTTGGACAGATGATACTCCGCTGTCTCTTCATTTCCCTGACGTGACTACTTTAGAGGGAATTGAACAGACTGGATGGCCCCTGCGCGATCAAAGCTAAAAGTCTCAAAGACGGTTACAGCCCAGATCGCTGCTAAACAGTCTTTCTCACAGCCAGAGACTTTTTGTTCCAGCCCCAAAGGGGACGTAAAGGTGAGGCGACCGGCACCCGCTTTTCTTTACCGCCATTTTCTAGCGGTGCTGCTCCCACGCAGTCAGCAGATGTGGAAAGCATTACCGAAAAAGGCTTTCCTTGTCCTGGGAATTTGAGGGCAGGAGGTTTTATAGCCACTTCTCCCAGTTCAGTGAAAGCAGCGTCACGTTCCTCGTCCCAGCTCCCTTCCCGACTCCCTCCCAGTACTTTCCACCGCGGTCTGCTGACACCGGCAAAGCCACCTTAATGCTGCTGGAGGAAACTAAATCCTCCTACAATTGCTCTAAGCGGGAACCGGTGAGAAGGAGCCTTAATTCCACGAGGCTTCAACCTATCTACTGTCTTCCCGTCTCCCCAAATACCATTGCCAGGTAACTAACCTGGGGCTCGCACTCATCGAGCCTTCCTGAAATCGATCTCTCAGTTTTACACTTCAGACCCTTCTCTCGCTCCCTTCCTCTTCAGTAGCTCTGGTCACTTGACCACCACACCCCCAAGACAATAATTTGCTGTCTCGCAGCTCATCAAGTATGACGCTTCACAGGCACGTAAAGTCACACGCACGGAGACAAATGTACGCAGAGCACTTCTCGTAATGCATACAGACCTTCCGTTATACGCTGGCGATCTATTATTCGGATCGCTATTAACGGCGCTCCTTCCTCGCCAGGAGGAATGGGCTTTCCCTTTTTCTGGCAGAGGGAGACAGCTTTCACTTGGCTCCCTTGGATTCTATTACTTCAGCTTGCTCACGTTTTTTACTCTCTTCAACTTCAGCCGTGGCAATTAATCTAAGAGAGCATTCGTTCTGTCTTTCCCTTTCCATGTACGCGCGTGCAGTAACAACGCAAAATAGAAACAACCAAAGCAAAACTAAGGCAGATACAGTTAGCGATAGCCACGGGGTAGGAACGGTTTACTCAGTCCTCAGTGCTGCTTCTGGGAGGCCAAAATAACTAACGGTCATTATCGACGCTTGCCTTAAGTCACCCGTGCCAGAACACCTCCTGCTGCAGCCGCTTCTGGCGACATCGAGGGTCCGCCGCATTTTTGCTTCCTTGCTTCATCCCGTCCCTTAGGTATTAACCACAAAAAACTGCTTGTCCAGCTTTTCTCTTGGTCAGCATTTGCTATCGTTGGTCCCATCTCTCTAACAAAGAGAGGAACTCCCATTTTACTTTCAAGGAAACACTTAGATGTTCTTTTTCTCTTTACCGTGCTCTTTTCCTCCCCCCGCCCCCCCCCTTTTTTTTTCCTTCTTCTTCTTTTCCTTAAGGGAAAGGTCTTAATACGGCACTTTGCACCATACGTTGCAGGGTAAACGGTCTGGAAACGTTACACACAGCAATTAGGGCTAGGTTATTAGGCAGGTGGGCACGTCGCCTAATATCTACCTAACGCCATCTTCCACAAAACCTTATTTTTATTCCGCTTCAGTGTTATTGTTACTGTTCGCAAACCCTCGTATGCATGCGCTTAACCGACAATTCTCTCGGTCTTTAACTACGTGGAGGAACGTCAGCCCTCGATTTGCCTGTCTCTGTTTCAAACCTATTACCTTTTTGAGACTGCTCCTAGCTTCCTCTTACTCTTGGATGCTGGCCTCACAGGCAACGACCAAAATGAACCACCGGATCCCCAGGTCTTGCTGCTTCTCTTTGAGATGTCCCCCTTCGGTGGGCTACCCTGCCAAACAAACCAAAAAGACTGCCGAGGCCGCGAGGGTACCAGATTTTCAGACCGCTTCTCCGAGGCTTTCGGGGTGACTGACGTCACCGCTTCGCTTCACGTTACTCACAGCTACCTTCGTCTATTACTTAGGGCTAAACCTGTTTCTGTTTGCAGAGGGGCTTGTTGCTTGTTTAAACTCACCATATAGTCCATAACCTGCTCTGCATGCTCCCTAGTCCCTTCTGCTTTTGCAACACTTGTGGTAATTCAAGGCGGTAATTAAGAGTCCCCATTGTCCCATAGGCTGGAGCGAGACATTGCTGCTGCTCTGAGGAGGTGCCTAAAAGCCACGCTGTTTTCGCTAGCATCACTGGGGCTTCCCAGAGCCCATCGGTGTTCTCTTTGGCTTTTCCCGAGCCTTTTAGGTTTTTTAGGCTATTCCTTAGCCCGCCATTTTAGGGCAATGTTCTCCTTAAGCACTGCGCACAGCACGATTATCCCAGATCAGCCACATCGTGCACACACAGAGGCTTCTGAGAGGCGGCTCAGAAGAAAAGAGAGAAAAATCTCTTTGTCATCCATGCATCCACCCGTCAACACTCTTCACCAGGAAGTGCTGTAAGTTCCTGTTTCTCTAAAGCGGGACTGAGTCGAGGCGGAGACGCAGATCACACCCCATCTTTGTTAGAACACCTCACTGCTGCAGGGACTGGGTCTGGCAGCAGTTTGAGGAATGTTTGGGGCCTTGGACAGAGTGCAGGGGAAGGTCTGGAGTCAGTGACAACATTGCGGCAGGGCTCGGAGGCGTTTTGGGGCCTGTGGGGGCGTTGGGGCAGGATTTGTGAGTGGTTTAATGGCTTTGAGGGGGCTGGTTGCAGGAAGGGTGGGACTCTGCGGGGCCCTCAGGGCGGGGGTGCCATCCCAGATGCGTAGTGAGCACATAGGGGTGCCCTACGTGGCTCTCAGCTCGGCAGCAGGAGCCACCGGTCTCCCACCCCACCAGACAGGGGAGCGGGGCGGGGGGTGGGGGGAGAGGAGGTGGAGGGATCTATGAGCTCGCAGAGAATGCCAGAGGAGGCAGCAGGGAACTCACCAAGGACCCCGCGTCCCAGACGAGAGGAGGCATCAGGCTGCCGTGCCGCTGCTAGAGACATCCAGACCCCCGCGCAGACACCCCCACACACACTCCTCCAGGCTGCGTCCGCAGGGGCGAGCGCACGGACCGGCCCGCGCTGGGAAGGAACCGGGGCCCTACAGGCGACACACGCAAAAGGGAGAGTCAGAGCCGCGCTCCGGCAGACCCGGCGCCGCGCAGACCTGGCGCGGCGCGGCGCCGGGCCCGACTCCCCCCCCCCGCCCCGCCCCGCCGCCTCCACGCAGCGACGGCCCCGGCTGGCAGGACACAGCCCGACACCCGCGGCCACCCGAAGGCACACGCTCGCCTCACCTCGCCTCACCGCGGCCCCCACATGCTCGACTCCAGGCCGCCTCTGCCCTCGCCCGCCGCCGTCCAGCGAAAACACCCGCCCTGCTCACCGCCATCTTGCCCGCCACCGCACCGCGCGTGCACCGGCCGCCCAGGGCTCGCGCCGCCGCACCGCGCGTGCGCCGCCCAGGACCGTGCGGGAGGGGCGGGGGAGCGCAGCGCGAGGCAGGCCAGACCCGCAATGGCGCCTCCGCGTGGTCGCAGCGCGGTGCTGCAGCCGGCCGGCTCCCGCGCGCGAACCGCAGCCCGCCGCGCCACCCCGGCGCTCAGGCCGAGCAGCGAGCGCCCCGAGGCTGCTTCTGCCCGCGCCCAAGAGAGCAGCGGGGATCAGCGAGCAGGCGCTGGGGCTGCCCCGGGGAGAGAGTGCCGCGGAGCAGCTCCGAGACGGCACTGCCCGTCCCTGCGCCCCCAGGAAGCACCGAGAAGGAAAAGCCCTCTCGGGAAAAGCGCTCCCGGTCCGTGAGCACCGGGCAGGGGGCACGAGCGCGGCCCCTGCGCTTACCCGCCCCCGAGAGAGCGCAGAGTAGCGGCGAACACGGCGACCGGCAGCGCGCACGTGTGCGCCGGCTGCCTGCCACGGTCTTCGTACGCAGCGGTGGCCGCCGGCGGCTGCAGTGCTGCCTTGTCGACACGCGAGGGCAGCAGTCAGCGCGCCGGAACGCAATGCGCATGCGCGCCCCCCCTCCCGCGTGCAGTGCCGCTTTTCAGACACGCGAGGGCAGCAAGGAGCAGGGCGCAGCGCTTTCCTGTCCCCCTTGCAAAATACTCGCTAGACAAAAGTGGCTTGGGCTCCTCCCGAACGCTTACCTGGCTTCATTACTACAGCTATTAGGAACCGAAGTGCATAGCCTTCTAGAAAAGGGAACGACTGTCTTTTCAAAACTTCCTGTGACTCCCCAGACTTGTCACTGCTTTGCATCAGCAGCCAGCTTCTTCCAACCCAGCCGCAAGAAACATTTTGCCTTCCCGGCAGAACTTTCTGCTCCCCGGGGGGGGGTCCAAAGGAAACCCGTCATTCGCTACTGTCTGTCAAAACGTACCGGAAGCCCTCAAATACAGGACAAGACGCCTTCTCTAAGGAAGCTGACTACTAGGTCTGCTTCACGGCAGCTTCTCCCCAGTATCAGGGTCCACTCAATAAACAAAATAGTCCGAGAAATGTCTTAATCTGCTCCAAGTGCTTTCGTATAAGAGAACAACATCAAAACGAGGTATTATTGCATTTAGCCTCCACTACATGTGCTACCCCAGCGCCACGGACTTGCTTTAAAGCATCAGTGACGTATGCGGTCTGGCAGTAATTAATATTCACAGAATGAATACGCACTCGATCGAGTACGGGTGTTCATAAAAAGCTTTGCCAGTGCGTCGCTAGGTAACAAACCTAGACAAGCAGCTATTTGCCCTGATCCTTCGGCTTACATTTCTTCTGCCGGATGTAGTCAAACGTACCTGAACGCAGTGGCCTTGCGAGGCAGCGACATGGTGTCCGTGGGGTGGCTGTTCCAGGGTCTCTCCGGCTGTTCCAGGGTCCTCGGACAGCAATGGTGCTGGTCGACTTTCCCTTGCGCTGCACAGCAGGACAGCTCCGCACCGTACCCTCCCAGCACCGCCACTCCTCCCAGCAGCTGCCTAACTGGCCCCAATCCTGAGCAAAGCTACGACCCCCAGGAGCCCGCAGCACCCCTCCTACTCTTCCCACCCTCCCCATTTCCAAGAGGGACAGCCCCAGCCCCCGGGGACAACCCTGCCTGGTCACGCTGCTGTCCGAAAAGCGGATTCGTTGCCCGCTGTGCACTAAGCCAATAATGACACGCTCAGGAGAGACATTTGCTTATTTATTTCAGAGTTGTGCAAGCCTGGCTGCTCAGTGTTTTCCCCACAAATCAAGCGCAACTCCCCCCGCCCCGGCTTTCCAAGTAGCATTTATACAAGTTGCAAGGTTTGCAACTTTCCCTTTTACACCGGTTGGTTAGTGATTTACATACAATTCTAATATTGCTTGCACACCATTTTAAAACTACGCATGCTCAGGGGAGGGGTCTTCACCCGGGCACGAGTCTTTCTGACCTATGGGCGTGATTTTCTTGTATTATAATGAGGACAGTTCAGTTCGGGGATACCTCGAATTCCTTTGCTAAATTGGCAACGTCTACATAGAAAACAAAACATTTTGATTTACTATTTCTTTAAGGCTTTAGCACTTCTAGCATGGCCTTGATTATAGAATTATTTCCTCCCAGGAAATGGGGGGGGGGGGGGGTGTTCTCCTCATCTGCCTAGTTTAAACAGCAGGAACACTCTTTCTGAGCTTCCAAGGTTGTCTTGCAACACCATCAGAGATGGAAAACACTTCTTGCCCTGTACCGGGGAAAAACGGGCATTCCACTGTCCCCCGTGACCTGTGGGGACTCAGGCGTGAGTGACACATGTCCAGTAAGGAACAGACCCAGCGGGCACTACAGCTCCTGGCCTGCCACGCGGCCGCCTGCTGGGAACCCCGCTGGCAGGGACCTGCCGCCACCACCCCCCCGCGGGGCCACCTCGAGAGGCGCAGCATGGTCACCCAGTAGCCCCGCCTGAGAAGACTACAACTCCCAGCATACCGTGCACGCGAAAAGGGCGGCCCGGAAGCCCAGTGTCGGAAGACTACTGCTCCCGGCATGCCATGCCAAGCAACATGGCCGCCCGGAGGCCCAGTGCCGGAAGACTACCGCTCCCAGCATGCCACGCTCAGAACAAACATGCCCGACCGGAAGCCCAGTGCCGGAAGACTACTGCTCCCGGCATGCCGCGCCGAAAGCTACGGCTCCCCGCATTCCCGCACCCCAACTCCCGCCCCCCACCCGCAGCGCTGGGGCACCTTTGACCCTCGGCACATTCCGTTCCTTTCCGTCCCACCCCCCTTCCCCTTCCCCCCTGTCCCCCCGGAAACCGCCGCAGAGCCCCGAGCGCGGCCCCGCCAGCCCCACCACCGGCCCGGGGCTCCCCCGACACCCCCGCGACCGGCCCCGCCTCAGCTCCGACACTGCCCCTGCCCCTCCACGACCCTCCCGAGGCCGCCCCCCGCGATCCCTCCTCCCCCCGCTCCCCGACACGCTCCCGAGCTGACACAGGAGACCCCCCCCCCCCGCGCTCCTCCGACCGCGCAGTAAACCGCACCACAGCCCCGGCGCACCCCTTCCTCCCCTCGCCTCCGTGGCCCTGGGGCACCCCTCTTCCCCACCACGTCCTCGGCCCGCACCGCCAGCCCTGGCCCCGGTGGTGCTGCGGCACCTGGCACGCTCCCAGCTGCCGGCACCCCCAGCGCACGCAGGACCCGCAGCGCGCCTCCCCTGGCCCCACTCACCTTCTCCGCGGGGCGGCCGGCGGGTCGTGCTCCACGGCAGCTCTGCTGCCCAGGTCCTGCCCCAGTGCCAGCTCCCCCCAACTGCGGCCCCAGCCCCCAGATGTGGGCCTGCCCTTGCCATCAGCCCCACCTGGGGCCTGTCCTGCCACCCAGCTCCCCCTGGCATTCATCCCAGCCCCAGGGCCTGCAGCTGTGGTCCTGCAGGAACTGGGCAGGGGGCCTGGCCATCAGCCCCTTCAGGGACAGCTGGGTCTGCCAGGGCAGCAGAGGCACCCCCACTCTCCTGACAGCAGCTTGCTGAAAGCTGAAGGGAGAGCCCTGGGGTGTAGAGTGTGGAAAGGGGAGTATGCAGAGGACAAGAGAACAAATCGAGAGCTCTGGATGCAGCGCTCTCCCCTCGCGGCCCAGGGTAACGAGCACCCCGCGCCGGCGCCATGCTGCTGCCGCGCAGCGTGCATGCGCCCACCGCCAACCGAGCAGGAGGCGGCTGCCGAGCAGTGCGCATGCACCGCGTACGGACCGAGGGGCGGACTCAGGAGGGCTGCGTGGGGGAGCGGGAAGGGCTCAGGACGGGGATCGGCGCCCCCGCGTGTCCGCAGCGCGGTCCTGCAGCCGCGGCTCTGCTGCCAGCACCTGCACACAGCGCGGTCCTGCAGCGCGGGGTCCCACGCATGCGCAGTGCAGCGCGGCACTCCCGGCGCTGCGCCCTCGCGCCCGTTCCCATCTGGGAGCGGGGCTGCTCCGCTCTGTGCGTCCCCGGCGGGGCTCAGTGAGGAAGCCCCGGTGCTGCCGCAGTGTGTGAGGAGCCCTCCCTGCCTGCCGCAGTGCTGCACCGCTGCGCCGTGGCTGTCCCAGGGCGGCAGTGAGCGCGGCGTGGCCGCACTACCGGGCCCCTCCGGCTGTGGTGGCGGCGAGTGGCGCGTCGGCACGGCGCATGCGCGACCTCCACCCGCTCTGCCGCCGCGTCAGCTCGGGCTGTGGGCGCCGCCTCCACGCGTGTGCGCTGCGTCGGGGGCGGGGGTGCGTCACGGCCCGGCGGCAGCGCCGAGCGCAGCCCGCAGGCTCTGCCCATGCCCTTCCCGCCCCACACGGCTGCCCGCGGGGGTTGGTGCCTTCCCGCGCGCCCTCCACCCTTCTCTGCCCCCGGAGCCATGTCGGGGAGGAGGAGGCGGCAGCAGGGGCTCACGGGCACTGCGCGTCCCAGGGGAGGCAGCAGCCTCGGGGCGCTGGGCATCAGCGTGTCCTCAGCACGTCGGTGCGCACGGAGCACATCTATATATGTATATATGTCTATATATATATGTCCTAGGCACGTCATTGTGCATGCAGTGCGCTGTTGAGGGCACCAGTGGGTGGGGGGCAGCTTTCTGCTGCCGCCCCCATGGCTGTGGCTGCTCGTGTCCGTTGCTGCGGCACAAGCCCCCGAACCGGGACAGCGAGGGCTGGTGCCGGCCCCCGCCTGGTGCTGGTGCCCTGTGGTGCCCAGCTGTTAGAAGGGTTTGGAGTATTTTGGACAGTAACGGAGTCAGAGGAAGCTTGTCGGTTACCTTGAAACACACACACCAAGTCACGCCGTTCTGTCACAGAGCATGAATAGGGTAAGAGGGATGGAAACAGCTTCAGTGAGGCAGGCTGAGCATAAAATGGCAATGAATATCTTTTTCAATGGTACTGGAAACTGAAAATGTGGAGATTATAATAGATGTTCTTCCTAAACTTTAAGAATCTTGTCAAGTAACTGCTTGAAGTGCAGGAAGCAGCAGTACGTTGTTGTTCCCCCAGCTCTGGAGTTATATCCCGAGTTAAGGAGGGTTAATGGCGTCTTCCGTGAGTCTGGAAATTTAGCAACACTGACACATCTTTGGTGATTTCCATTAATCAAGTCTTGTGTATTGATCAGTATCTGTTATCTAATGGATATATTTGTCTATACACTGGACAATGTGAACATGGATCCATGACTGCCTTTCTTCAAGCGTATTTGCAAATGGAGAGTGAACAAATCTGTTGTTATCCAAAAGAGTAAATAGACAAATTGAATGTGTATGCAATAAGGCTTAAATGAGGCATTACAAAGAAAAATTGTATACAATATTTGAAGAAAGCGCGCTCAGACACAAACACTGTCAGATGCGCACGTACTGGTGTACTTGGTCCTGGATGATTGCCTGGCCGGCCAAAAAGTCCTTGAGGAGCCAGGGTCATTGAAGGATGTGGCCCACTCACAGCCGTAAGATCCCATGATGATCCTACAACAACCCTCTCTCTCTACATTTAAGATCTTGTCCTTTTGTAAGATGCTTGTGTTTCTAAGCTAGTCTTTGCCTTTGGCCTCTGAACCCTGAATTATGTGTACTTTCTGATGCTGGAGAGTGTTACTTTCCCAGGCCACGTCAGTCCTTGTCCTTTTGCTCAGCTGTTTTTTGGTGTTTTTTTTTTTTTTTGGGGGGGGGGATTCTTTTCTTTACTCAGCATCTTCTTTTCTTAGTTATGTTCAAAGCAGCTTTTTTTCCCTGCTCTTGAGCTTGTGCTTCTTCTGTGACCAGCAATTGACCATTAATGAGCTGTTTATAGTCCTGTGGGCCACTGCCTTCAACTTGCACCCATTTTTTCAAGGGCTTTGCTTTTATTTCAGGCTTAAAGATCATATCATAACAAGAGACACCTGATACCAAGCTCTGATTCACACAGCAAGTTCTCCTAACAAGTTGGCAACAGGCCCGGTAGGCCAGGACTGGGGCCTCGCAAGTCAGCACTGAGTCCTGTGCCTCTTGCCAGCAGTGGCAATACTGTTTTTTCCTGGGCTGCCGGTGATGCTGTTATGACGTGGTTTGTCTTGCTTCTGCGTGGTGGTGAAGGCCATGGAGCTGAGCTGAGCTGGGCTGCCTGTCCCAGACGTGTTTGGCATGGACACTTCATCTGAGGTTTTCATTGTTACTCAGGAGAGCAGAGTGCTGAAATGTAATTCAGTTGAAGGACATACAGCTTTTTATATCTGAAGCATTTGCAGGAGGAAACATTTAGAGATAACGGCAGCCAATTTTATAGTTTACCAGCAGGACCAACGTTGTCCCTGCAGCCAGAGTGCTTGGGAGCCCAGGAGTTTTTGACTTGGTACTTTACAGGAGGCTTTACACTATTCAATGGCTTTTGCACTATTTAATCAAATTTAATTGTATTTGTGAGTTAAAAGTAATGGAATCTGGTCACTTTTGACATTAGTTATCTTTTGAAAAGCAGAACTGGAGGGAATCTTATAACAAGGGGCAACTGTCCCCTAAATTTCAATGTATTTATGAAACATTTTGTCTCCAGCAGTCTCTCAAATAACTCAGTGAAGCAGGCTTAACACTGCCATAACGATATGCTACTTGTAATACATGTGAAATATGTAATTGCTTTGAAAGAGTGTTAAGCTTTGAAAATGTGTTAAGTTTTGAAAGAGACTTAGGCTCAGAAGTTGATATGTGACTAGAATTTGCTTTTAAAACTCATTCTTTAATGTAAATTCTACCATTTAACTTATAGTTCATGTCATGAACATGGTGAACACATGATGAATGGATCACTTAATAATTAAGATGGTTGGTATAGGCCTCAGGCAAAGTATTTAAAGCATTTTTATAGCAGGCTGCTCTAAAGATTACAATAAACCTTAGTAAAAATAACATTTTGCATGGTGCATTGTTCAAGGGTACTAATGATAAAATTCCGTTAAGTAATTTACTTCTGCTGATACGGCTTCAGTGCAGTGTAGAGAACAAATTCTGTTGTTGTTTTACTGTTTGCCACCTCATTAACAGAAGCTAACATAATGAGTAGGGACTACAAATCTCAAAGTCTGACTAACAATTTCTCATTCTTTTATTTAAGTTTTAATTTACTGGTCAATATAACTATTCTTTTCATTTGGAAAACATTACTATTACTGTATTGGATTCAGCAGTAGACAGTCTCTGTATCTAGAATTCCCGTCTGATACTCAAGAGAATTTGCTTTTTCCGCTGCTTGCTGGCATCAGAAATTGTGCTCGTGGGCAGCAGAGCTGTCTCTGGCCGTTGTCAGGAAAGCAGACGTTCTCCTGCAGATGGGTCTGCTGCCTTGCTGTTCATGCTTCCCAAACTTTAGCTTTTCTTCTTAAAGCATCTCCTGCTGGGTGTCTCCCAGGGCTTCAGTAGTTTCTTACTTTCCTGTAATGATAGTGCTAGTGCTGGGCAGCGAGGCCGAGCAGACGAGGCTGCTTTGTTCAAGTATCCAGAATGCCTCTGGTGGGTTGCAGCTGCATTGTGGCTGGGCTGTGTGCGGACAAGTTTGCAATCCAGAACCATTTCTTATATCAGAGGGTGTACAATGGTTTGGTACAACAGTCTCCTTCTTGTGATAGTGGCTAATCGAATTTCTGTATCTTATGGACAGGAAAGTACAGGAGAAAAACATATTTCTGAAAGCTGTCCCTTGTTTGTATACGGTTGATGTCTCTGCTCCTGGACAGATGCTTAGAGTGTTTGATATCTGCTCAACAAGTCCAAAAGCTTGCCAGCGTAAAGATAACACCTGTAAATGTAGTGCTCTGCTGTCGTTTGTGAATATAAAGCATACGTGTTCTGCGTTCTGCCTTTATAAAGGTCAGTCTCACTCACTTCAGTTAAGTCTTGTTTGCACTGTAAATTACTTACATTGAATAATGCCTGTCAAATGCAACTGCAATATAAAAAGGGTTCTTGGGTATCTAACACTGGGATTGTGCTGTTTTTCCCCTGCCCCCGGGGGGTTCTTGAGTGTCCATTTGGCTCAGCCTTGGTGGAGGCAGCCCTTAGGTGTGAACAGCTTTTCACTAGGATAATTGAAAGATGCTTTTTGCCAGGGGCCTGGGAGTCCAGGCAAACCACCTAGATTTATGGGAAAGAGAATCACCCATCAATTCAGAAATTAACTGTTTCTCAGAATTTACCCTGCGCTACAGTTTTTTTCTGTTGATGACAGATACTCAGTCTAAGTGCAGCCCTTCTTTCTGAAGAAATCCAAATTCCTCTCCACTTGTAACTCTGGAAGGTAATAATTGGTGGTGCTTCCAAAATATGTCTGTCCTGTTTAGGGATCTGCCTGGAAACAAATGTAGTATACATATTTTACAGCGAATAAGTTACTTGCTTAATTAAACATTTTTGTCAGTTTTAAAGCGGGTAATAAATGACAAAATATTTATCTACATGTTCTGCAGACAATTTGTGAGAACAGATTTTAGTGTCTGTGATTACTTTAGTTCTTGCTGTTTAGTATTCTCGTTGATTATTCGTTTCAGTCATTGTGTTCTTTTTACCGTGAGTGGAGGACTGAAAACTGTACAAAAATAGAACAACAGAAAGCACTCTTAATTACAGACTGGTACTTATGTTTGCATTTGAATGCCAAGCGATTAAGAACAATTTTCCTGGAATGTTGGCCAAAAATGCAAATCTTATTCATGGGAATAGTTAGGAATAGCAAAGAAAAGCACATGAGAAGGGTCTGAGAAGTGCGGTCTAACTAGAAATGTGTCTGCAGGCACTGTGTCTGCTCTGGTGCCAGTTCAGTCTGGCTTTTTGTGGGCTGACGGCTCTCCTGCGGTGGCCCTGGGAGCAGCTGGGGCAGGGTATTACTCAGGTTCCCCCACCCGCCCTTGTTACTCTGCTGCTTTGTGTGTGTGTGCATGGGTGAGCTTTTTAATCATATAACCTAACATATTCAAGTATAAAAACAGGTGTTATTTCTGTACTGAATAGTCTGCTTTCTGCTTGCTCTCACAAGTAGCATTGGGTGCTATTCCCTATCTACTGTATTATACCAACAGTTTCTGTCATCCCATTTCTGTTCCAATATGCATGCGTATAGACAGAGATCAAGTTTCTCCTTAGTAACTGAAACAGATTCATTTCTTTTAACTTTTCGCTATAAGATAACTCTTCCATACTTTAATTGTTCTTATGTCTCACTGCTCAAACATCTCTGATTTTTAGAACTGCAAACAGTATTCCAGTAGAAACTGCCAGTTTCGTAGTAGTATACCTTTCCTCTTCCTTTTAGACACACTGTTATTCAGGATGTGTGAAAATATATTCCTTTTCGTCTAAATAGTTCCAGCTTTTGTGGATTTAACATAAGATATTTTCAAATGTATGGGCCTAAATTTAAGCCTAGATTATGAAAATGTTGGCTATGAGTCAAACTTTCATACCAGCTTTGAACTCATTACCAGAGCACACCCTTTTGCATGCATTTGATCATGCAAGGCAAGTAAACAGCTGATTTTTACATACGAGTATTTTTTGTGTGTGGCTTGAAAATATACAGATGATTTGTGTCTGAAAGATTTTCCTTATTTTAATGTCCAATAAGACATGGTTTATTTCTTAAAAAAACAAACCAAACAAAGACCCTTAGCAATAGACCAGAAAAACTGAGAGAAATCAATGACAACTGTCATCAGCTATATTGCATACAATAATGAAGTATTTTTAGGCTAATCATTTATATGAAAAGAGCTTAGATGAATTTAGTTTTGGCTGTAAGTCACAATCCACTTCTACAGTTTTAAACAGCATTGAACACTGTATGGAAGATGTATTTAAACCACATCTTTTCCAGCATATAACAGATCACATGAATCAATCACCTATATGCTGGACAAGTTCAGAAGAGTATGGAGCAGTATTGCAGCTTTTAGGCAAGAAGAGAACATTAATGTTACGATCATTGGCCTCCTGCACAGTATGGGTGACATACTCTGACCCAGTAATAACTGTATTAAATACTTCCTGATGAATTTTGGAGTATCGGAGAGAAGGCATCCCATGTTAGAATCCTACATACCTCTAATGTCCCCTTGGTCAAGGGGATATTAGACCAAGGACAAATGCTCATGTAGGTAAATTTTTTTCAGATATATTTCAGATGCTGCTCACTTGAGTAGATTCATATCCATTCACCTGGAAAGGAAAATATAACTCAGTATGCCTAGATGTACTCAGAAAATATCCTGAGTAAGTTCTGTCTTTAACATTTAAAATATTTCACTGTCCCTTTCTCAGCAGGGGCTCAGTCATGCAAGGACTAAGCATTTCCAGGTCCCTGCAGGCATCAGTGACCATGAGATTGCACAGCCCTGCACAGTGTCAAGCCTCTATTACTCATCCAAATTCTGTACTTGGTTTTGTGCCTTTGTCAAACCAAAAATATTTTATGAAAGTTTTATGTATTTTATCCTTCTGAAATACATTAGAGTATCACTGGACTTCAAGATACTACTTGTCTATCCACTGTTTGGATTTCTTTCATCTGCACAATATCTTTCCCTGTCACCTATTATTTCTGTTCTCTGGTGTTGTACATTTGGCAAAGCTGCCTGGGAAAGGCAGTATCAGCACGGATAAGAACCAGTCATAGAGGCATCAGATTGCCTGCACCAGACGATACAGCTGGTGTTACGTGCCATGAAGAGCTCCTGTGTGCATTTCTGCTACTTTGATTTTTTTGTCTTTGCTGATCTAAGTTAAAGAGCACTTGTCCTCCCTGGTGCTCTGCAGCCAGCCGACTTCCTCCCCTAACTCCTTCACCTGGCAACGCAGCTCACTGGCAGCAGCACACCCGCTGCAGGAAAGATGACCGTCAGCCCCAGGTCACGGAGAGGCCCCAGCCACTCCTTGCAGCCTGAGGCTTGCAGAGCTGCATCCTCCATCGGAAGGTCTGTCTGGGTGGAAATTCTGACGCGGTAGGGACGGTGACTGCAGCAGCTGCTGGGGAGCGCACCTTGTGTGTCACAGCCACCCCGAGAACGTGCACGCTGCCCGGAGAGGAGATGAGGACCCCTTCTTCGTGCCCTGCTGTGCAAGCTGCTGCGTCTGTCGGCTGCATCTGCTAGCAGCTGCTGCTGCTGGTGAGCGCCGCAGCATCTCCTGTCCCACCTCCACCCCAGATGGACACCCGCTTCTGCAGGGACCACGTCCTTCCCCTTACATTTCCGTAAGCGGTATGGCCACGGTGGGTGTCTTTGCTGTTAGCACTAGCACTTTGGTCACCGCACAGCCTTCAAAGGCTTTAGGTCAGCTGGTAGAAAAGGAGGTGAAAATGTATCTCATGAGTTTTTTCTTGCTGTAGCATTTTAGAAGGTACTTTTGCTGCTGCATGAGTGGTTATTTATGTTTTGCATAATAAAGGCATTTTATGCACTACTCAAGTAGTTCAGCCCTTTGATTTTTATGCCATATGGTTATTGCTGTTGCTTTTAAACAAATTCAGTGCAATCCTCTCATATAACTTATAATAAAACTGGAGTATCAACTTAACATGCAGGTTATTTTAAACAATAAAATTTCCCCCTTGGGCATCGTGTTCTCCTCTTGTGAATTTTTAAAAGGCAATCTTGTGTTACATTAAATGCTTTTGTGGAAATGATATTAGTAATTGGATTCATAATGGATGGCTGTTTAAAAACAATTGCTTACTTTAGATGAGGCAGGCTGAAAAGCAGGTGTTGATTTATCTAGGATAATTAAATTTCTCTGTTTAAAAGAACTAAATTCTGGGATGTGACTTGTAAGTATCCCCTTTCACTGGTCATTGCTATTTCCAAATTTTCAACCTCATTATCCTTCCTGCCTATATCCCCATGCTGAATATCATCCTCCTGATTCACTAAAAATTGAGGTTATGCATTTGTTTAGCTTTGGAGCTTTTCCAATATTATTTTTAATAGCTACCTTCACATGTTTCTTGATATGCAGCTTTGCTGACACAGACTGTAGTGTGCGTAAATAGAGATGACTGAGGTTTAACCTTTAAGCATAGTAACAACTCTGCTGAGCACTGCTTTTTGCAATTATGCATTGTAGTAAGAGTCTAGGTCATGCTTTCTCAGGAACATCCCAGTCTTTAATTCTTGTAAACACAAAAACCGAAAGCACAAGAGTTCTTGAGCTGCTCAGTTTCTCTGACTTTTCCAGCCAGGTCTGTTATCTGTGGAGGTTTTGCTGATGGGTTCTTGGCTTTGAAGAGCTTCTTCCACTGGTGAGTGCAATCTGGCTGCCATTGGAATAGACGCCTACTTCTTTCCCTTTAATTTCCCTTGAGAAGGTAAATAATCGTTCAGCTCAGAGAGGAATGTCTTCTTCTTATGCAAAAAAAAACCCAGACCAAAACAAACAACCTCCCCCTTCCCAAGAAAACAGTGTCTGAAAGGCAGCCTGTGAGCCAGCAATCTGAACAGCAGCAAGAAAGGGCTTGAGCTCTGGGTAATTGCTAGCTTGCTCTTGGCACGATTTTGGCTCATACCAGCTTGGACTGCCTCAGGCAATGCTTGGACATGGTTATAAGGGGGATGGCACAGAGCAGGAATCACTCCCAACAAGCAATACAGCAGAAGCTGTCCTGCGTTGGAAAGAAGGTGGGATAGTGTTTATCTGTGTGATTATAAACCCAGCTCTGACACTGCTCCTTGGGGCCAGAGAGTGTACCCCAGCTTAGACCTAGCTCGGGAGTTTGGTCAATGGTTCTTTAGCAGCATAAACCACAAAGGACTCTTCTGTTGGCCACTTATTCCTTTGGAAAAATGACTTAATTCTGTAGCATCCTTGTGACACAACAACTCTTCCAAAGTTGTTGACCAAGAGAAAACGTGGGCTGCTCATTTCATACAGCCAGCAAATCAGTGCTCCCAGAAGGGCCCCGTCCGCTTGCCTCTGGTGGGGAGTGGGGGACAGTCGTGCCTGGGGAGTTGTCCTGGGGAGGTGCTGAGGGACACTGCCAATGGGCGACTGGAGACGCAGCTACAGGAAATAAAAGAATTTGGAATTCTTCCTGGATTAAGTGTGTAGGTTGCTAACAAATCAATAATAATGGGTCATAAAATCAAAGGCTAAATTACCTACCTCCATTGAGCAAGTAGGAGGGATACAGGACCACCAAGGAGACCGTATGTGCTCCAAATCTTACCTCTGAGATCTGTTTTTAAGATGAATGGTGCTTATACTGTGGATTTGCCATTTGTTACACTATTGTAGACTGTCTTAAATTGCAGGTTATTTGAAAAGTGGATGTTTCTAAGTTATGAATAGTCTAATTTGATTATTAAAGTTTTTTTTTTTAGTTTTGCCCTAATTAAAAGTATTCTTAAAACCACTTTAAGTAGTATAATCAATTTCATTATAGAGGTCTCATCAGCATGTAATATCTTAAATCAAAAGCTTCCAGTATTGAATTACAGGGGATTATGGCAAATTAATAAACTATGAAAATTAGAGATGCCCTGGGTGGTTGTTAATCTTACTCACAGAAGTATTTTTAAAGACTTAAGTAAACTAGTCAGGGTAGGCAATCTGGAAGATTCTGTGCACTTCCAATATAGCAGATGATATAATATCTGCTCTGGACATTAAAGTGGAATGATAGAAGATACTTTTCTCTTGCACCTCTCTAGTTAAAAGGCGTATTGGTAAGCTACCAGCTGGAGTTATTAGGTTTTCATTTCAAGAATGATGTTTGGCTTGAGGAGTGTTCTAAGAAGATTTTGATATACTGCACAAGACAAATGACTTGTTTGCTACTAAAGAATAACATAACTGAATGGCTGGATTGAGAATTTTAGAACATTTAACTGAGTCTTTGAAGAATACAAGCAAAAAGAGAAATGAAAACTGCACTTTTCCATTATATTCTCTCCAGTGTGAACTAGTCCATGAATAATTGAAACATAAAGTAATATAGAATAATTATATGTAGATTATTTCAAAATAAAATATAAATAAGCCATACAAAAATACGTATCTGCAGAAAAGGCTCAGTTTTTGTTTGGTATCCCAAACAGTGCTTACATGCAGAAACTGGTCAGCTTCAATTATCCACTCACATGCCTAATAAATGTGAAACTTTGGATAGTTGATGAGGTAGTTGCTAATACACTATACTCAAATGGCTGTTCCAGAATTGCATTATATAAATGTCAGCTGTGAAAGTGCTAAAATAATGAATATGCTCCTAATATATGCCATTAGTAGAAGTACTTTATAGAAATTTTACAGTGTATCGCAAAATTATAAAGGAGAAATAGCAGACTACAGCTACCTGTAAACATTGAAGATAATCAGACTCATTGCTATGATAACCTGTTAGTTACAAAACGCAGTCGCTCTGCACAGATTGCAAATAAGTTCAGTTTGCTCTTGATAACGAAATAGCCACTCTGGTAAGGTTTTAGTGCGTGACGGTGTGCAGGATGCATTCTTGTGAAAGGCAGGAGGTTCAGCCAGAGAAACGGGGCAAGCGGAGAGGGTTCTCAGCTGCAGACACCGGTGCTCAGGACGCACTGGTGGTCTGAGGGAGGTGATGACTTTTTCTGGCCTCTGCTGCAAGGCAGCGTAACCGGTGTCGTCGGGGATCTTCACGTAGATTATGGTACCCAAGCTACAACTATCCCCTGCTTAAAAAAAAAAATCATCCTTCAGATCTTGCAGATGAGGATTCAAGAGTGCAGGATACCCAGTTAATAGGAAAATACCAAGGTCTTTCATAGGAAGCAAATTCTTCAAGAAATATTCACATGGGTGTTTAGTAAAATTAAATCTGAGAATACATTACATGCAAAAAGAGTTGAATGAGATATTTTTAAAGCTCTGTAATCATTCACAGAATTGGATTTGGTTTGTGGGATAGAGAGAGGTTTGTTCAAAAAACTGGAATCAAAACTGAGTCCCACGTCAGTTAGCTGTGGCTGAGGGACCTCAGCTAGTGATACTTCACCACAGTTGGGTGGGGAATACTCTGGCAGTATGCAGAAAAGAAGTTTTTTCCTCTGTAAACTGTTTTACAGCATCAGGAAGTTAAAGGGAAGACACTCTTCTGTGGTGATCACCGGTTAGTCTGTAGCACAGTCACTAAAAACATGACATTTATTTTAATTGTTGCTGTAAGAAATTTCATCAACCTGCTAACAATGTAAATGCCGCTCTTTGCATTTTAATGGGGAAAATGATCTTGGCTTGCAGTGAAGCCTAACAGGACAGCAGTCTAGCAGCTGGCCCAGAGAGGAGCAGACATGAGGAGGAACAAGCTCCTGTTGTCTCACTCTGTGCGAGGGGGTTGCACCTTCCCGGGTGCTGTCGAGAGTCTCCGCAGCAGCGGTGGGGAGCTCTGACTTTGGGATCAGCCGCGCTATGCCTACATCGGCCTCTTTTCCTCCCAAAGGGAGGATACAGCAAGTGCCAGCAGACACTGCAAGGGTATGTGTAAAAGCAAATGACACCAAATGTTGGTGTTTGCATTTCTGTATAACACCTGGCATTAGAAAAAGGCTGGCAATGGGCCCACAGTTCAGCACAGGAGAAAAACAGACTTCCAGCCGCTGCTGGGCTGGTGCCGTACTCCTCCCTGGGCACCTCTCCCGCTCTGCTGGGACTGTGGCACTTCTCCGTCGTGTAGCACAGTTCATAGCGCAGCACCCTGCCACGAGGTTCAGTGCAGAAGCTGGAGCCCCTGTTCCCGTACATGGAGTTTTCTGAGATGAAAGACAGGATAGGTGAGAGCTCTACATATTCTCTAGGTTTTGCAGAACAAGCCAAGCTGCAACAAGCCGTCGGCTTTTTAATCGCGTGGCTGCCTTGCGCTGTTCTCCTCCTCCCGTGTCCGCGGTTCGCTAGCAGGGGTGTCAAAATGGAAACTGTCAGTACCTGGGTGCAGCTGTTTGCTTCACACTTGCAGCAAGTTCCTGCTCCTCCGACTCCAGGTGAAAGGACACACGTACCGCGTTGCCTTCACAGTCCTGCAGCGAATCTCGCCTGCCGTGTGGGGAAGGAGGACTGGAATGAAAACCTCGGAGACAAGGGGGGGGGGGGTCGATCTCCAGGGGAAAGGACAGCTGATGTACTGGAAGGAGTGATGGGAGAAAAACTAGAAACTTGTGAAGGCTGGGAGCTAAAGGAGAGGAGAAATCAAGGACAGTAGAGTATGGTGAAACAGCAAGGTGAAACAGCGAGGATGATGAATGATAAATGGAGAGCAAATGCAGGGCAGCAATTATTTTAAAATCTTAATCTCCTAAACTCTTCAGCTGCATGATCCTACCCATTCTGACACCATAGGGCATCCTCATATCGGACTTACTTTCGGAATGGCACACCTTGGATCCAGGCTCTTTTCGTTCATCTGAAGTTAACTCGGGGGGGATTGTGTATAGGGAGGCCAGCCGGGGATTCAGCTATCCCATTTATCTTGCATGTTTACTCACTGTTTTTTGGCAGGGCAGAGAGATAGTGAAATAAAGCTGTAGAGTGACTAAGTCATCAGAAGCTAAAATTTTCTGCAAATGAACCTCACCATACACGCACCCAGCACCCACCCACCAAGTAGTGTGAAAAGGTGCATGTCAATTTGCTTTCAATTTCCAAAAAGACCTAATAGGCAAATTCCAGCACATCATATTGCTCCCAAAGGAGGCAGTATTGTGACTTTAAAATTAAATTGCAAATTATGGTTTGCATCTGGGAAAACTAACAATCCAATCAATTTGTTTTACTGCTGACATTAAGTACAGCACTGATCTCCGAGCTGCATGTGGGGTGCATTGCTGTGGTAAGTGCAACAATTCTTATCCTTCTTCCCACATGGGAGGTTTTTATACACTGAATGGTTGTGTATCTACCATATGTTGTTTGCTGTGGTTATGGAAACAAATCAACAAAGAATAAGCAGCTTCATGCCAAGACACTGTACGACCAGTTACCTCCACACCGCAAGCTCTGCATCCAAATGGGCACATCCGCTCCGTTTGCTAGGTGTGAGGACACTGTGAAGACCGGGAGGCAGACGACGCATCAGCATCCTCATCTGCTAGAACCACGGTGGTACCCTGCCAGCTCAGCTGTCCTGCACAGTGACCAACTGCTCTAATTACAGAAGCAACTGGTTCAGTCAGGGAGACAGCGACATGCTGAAAATCAGTATGAGACTTAGTGGAATGAAGTAGCTGGGAAATGGGAGGAGCAGTCCTTCCTACAAAATTCAATCTAATCATTCCTAATAAGAAATTATTATTGTTAGATGCTGATAAAACAGCAACCCTTCAAGCACCATGCTGCCCGAAGAAGCCCCTTTTTATGTGACACCTGGAAAGACCCCAGAGTAGAACTGGTGACCGAGTGAACAAGGCCCAGGGCCCGGGCCTGGGTCCGAGGGCTGTGGAGGTGTTTTTGGGTTGGGACCCAGGGGTTTGCACACATGTGACCTCCTGTGCTGGTGAGTGGGAGAGGAGGAGCAGGGCTGCGGTGGTGGTCACGGCTACACAGGTGCTGGGGGTGTCTGTGTGGGTGCCAGTAATGCCGCTGCTCCGTCTGCACGTGTATCTTTGGCATTTGCACTTAGCTTTGCTACTGGCTGGATGTAGGGACAGGGGACTGCAGCAAACCAGCTGAGGGGAAAAGCCCTTGGGGATTCACAGCAAGGGGATTCGGTTTCCTTTAATGTCCTGGAGGACTGTGGTGGCTGATTGCGTGTGGTCTCTGCGCTCAGTCTACCTGTGGCTGGCTGTGTCTTCTGTAGGAGGCCAGTGGCTGAGAAACCCCACTTTGATGTGACATCTGTGAAGGCACCTGGAACATGGAAGTCTCTGTCACCCCTTTTATTACCAGGCACTGATACCAGATTAACAAATATAAGGTACTTCTAAGAGGCCAGTGGAAAGACAAGTTGTGGCATGCAGCTCCCGGGCTATGGAGCATCCAGGGCTGACACTAAATACCACTAAATGGGCTTCTGGAGCTCTAGCACTTTATGAAGTGGAGAGTAGAAATGCACCAATGAAAACAAACTATAACGTCTCTCACCAGGGTTTACATGTTGAAGAGTTGCAGCAGAGACTCACAGAAACAAGACATTTTGGAGTCATCACATTGGCGTGAAGCCTGTGCTTGCAGGTATACAGAACAAAAGCAGACCAAGGAGACACTTTGTGCAAGAAGCACTTTTCCAAGGGTCCACACAGTCATTTGAACTCAGGACAAAGGCTGGGGACTGTTGTGGAGAAAGGCACCAGCAGTCATTAATGGTACATGTGTGCACATGTACCCCGACCCTTACGTTTGTCCTAGTACATGTACTAGGTACTAGGTACGTTTGTCCTAGCTTGATAATTATCTGAGAGAATTGAGAAAAGATCTTACAAAAAGATCCCTCTCCTTGTGTCCATGTCACTACATACACATACAGCAAAGGCTGCAGTGTTAAACAGTAAAAGCCTGAAATCGGATTTCCTCACCGGGTGCTTCTTCAGGTTAAAAACAGGGGTGCTGTGAATCCTGTAAGCACTCTGAAAGAAAGGGAGTGCAACATACGGTACAATAAAAGGTTAAATAGGTCAAAGCCAGGAGGACGACGGCTGGTTCGCCTTGTCCTGGCAGTGGGAAAGGGGCAGCTGCAGGGCAGGGGATGCCGATCCCCACGCGTCCCCAGCCCGGGGGCACGCAAGCCTGCGGGGAGGGGGACGCTGCCCACCGGGGTCTTGGTGGGGCTCCTGAAGAGGTGGGAGCAGACGCGCCACGGCCGCAGGGAGAGGCCCGGGAGGGCGGCAGGGAGCTTCCCACACCCGGAGATGCTGCAGGGAGGTCTGATAATCTGCAACGGTGCAGAGGAGAGCGGTGGGTCCTGCCGCTGCGGGTACTGCAGTTCTGGCAGCAATGAATGCCAGGATGTTGCAGCCGCCTGCCTGCGGGGCAGGGCTGGGCAACGGGGTGCGGTTTTTGCAGCATCTGGGAAAGATGCTCAAATTACCACACAGAGTAGAGGAAAAATTTTCTGGTGCCTTCTGAAGCCTGGAACATGGCCAGCCTGCCCCTGCCCCTGCCCTGCCCCTGCCCCTGCCCCTGCCCCTGCCCTGCTCCTGCCCCTGCCCCTGCCCCTGCCCCTGCCCTGCTCCTGCCCTGCCCCTGCCCCTGCCTCTGCCCCTGCCCCTGCCCCTGCCCTGCTCCTGCCCCTGCCCCTGCCCCTGCCCCTGCCCCTGCCCCTGCCCTGCCCCTGCCCCTGCCCCTGCCCTGCCCCTGCCCTGCCCCTGCTCCTGCCCCTGCCCTGCCCCTGCCCTGCCCCTGCTCCTGCCCCTGCCCTGCTCCTGCCGCTGAAAGAGTTTTTGCCTGCACTTACATCATCTTCCTGATGCCCACTGAAGTCATGTTTTTTTAATTGTCTCTTAGATGAAATTTTCAGCAAGTTTGTGTTACCTTCTTCAAGGCACCAAAGAAAAAATAGTTCACTTAGTGAAAAATGTTCTTACCAGCTATCACCACGTTGTGTTTTCAAACTATGCTCATACCTTTGAAAAGTGTTACTTTTATCTTTTTTTGTCCAAACCAGCATAGCAGCTAGGATTAGTGGCGGAGCTAGTTAAAAAATACTTTGAAAACTTGTTATTTAAGATGTATTTCTTAAAAAAGTCAATGAGTAATCTCTTCCATTTTTTCACCCACCTGAGAGAGCTGGAAAAATAATTTACAAATGCATTTGCTCATTTGTTCTGTGGTTTTATCAATGTTTCAAATGTAATATTTGATAAATAACTTCCTTTTGTCCACCTGCAGCATGCTGTCATGTCTGAGAATAATCGTACTGAGAGAGAATAAGGTTTAAGACTTAATTAGAAACACTCGCTGTTAGGAAAACAGATTATTTAGGAAAGGGAGCCAAGAGCAAGCGTGAGTGAGAAGCAGTGCGGGGTGTTCAGGGCACCTCCGGAAAGGCCAGGCCCTGCTCTGGGAGCGGTGATGACTCGCGTGCCCGTCTCGGTCTCGCGCTGGCAGCTAAGACGTGTCGGAAGCTTGTGAGGCTCCTGTCCGTGAAACTGAAGGGAGATATATATATATATATATATATATATATATATGTATATATATATATATATATGTAACAAATAAATGTTCACGGAAGCCTTCAGATCTTTGAATCTTTGAAAATCTGTTGACTTTTCAAGCTGGGGCGCGGGGTCCCCGTCCTCGGCCTGGGCAGGCGGCGGGGTCTGGCAGAGCCCTGAGCCGCCGGGCTGGCACCGTCCCGCCCAAGGTGCCCGCGATCAGCAGCTTGGGGCCGCGTTAGTCCTTTCGGCACCTGCACGTTTAATAGCGCCATGATTTAACAGTAACTGTCAGTCCTGCGTCTTCGCCAGACCCAGCAGAGGGCACCGCAGTATCAACAACACCTGCAGGATCTCCGGTAGAGTCGACAATATTTTGGGGAGAATTAAGAAAATAAATATTAAATATGACCAGGGTATTTGCTAAAGAGAGTTTTTGTTTTTTCAATCACGTTCTGTTTTCACTACTGTTTCTGGTCTAAAACAGTAGGTGTACCAAAAGTTATAGGCTTTGTTAGATTTCCTGTTTTAAAACTCCTGCTTATCTTTATGTCAGAGTCTGAAATAGGGCTAATGTCTCGCATTCGTGCTTGTCTTTGCTCCGCTATGATGGCGGTTGTTTTGACAACGAAGGTTTTTCTGTGTACTTTTTTCAGTACAAGTGCATAGATAGGAGGCAACCTTTAGAACTTCAGACGTTCAGGACAGTTATTTAAAGTTATTTACCGTACTCATGGTAAATATCCCATTAGATGGAGGAAAGGAGAGAAAAGGTGTTTCCCAAAGTGTTTGTTTAATTGCTTATGTCTTCCTTGTTTTCCAATACCTGAATCAGTAATTAAAGGTTTGTGTTAATGGGCAATACATTAAATTAATCAGAATCACAGAATAGTTGGTGTTGGCAGGGACCTCTGGAGATCATCCGGTCCAACCCCCCTGCTCAAGCAGGGTCAGCTGGAGCAGGTGGCCCAGGACCATGTCCAGCCAGGTTTTGAATGTTTCCAATGATGGAGATGCCACAGCCTCTGGGCAACCTGTTCCAATGTTCAACCACTCTCACAGTGAAGTGTTTTCTTACGTTCAGACAGAATTTCCTGTGTTTCATTTTGTGCCCATTGCCTCTCTTCCTGTCACTGGGCACCACTGAGAAGAGTCTGGTTGTGTCTGCTTTACACCCTCCCATCGGATATCTATAAACCTTGGTATGATACACACACGCCCCCCTCAGAGCCTTCTGTTCTCCAGGCTGAGCAGCCCCAGCTGTGTCAGCCCCTTCTCACCTAAGATATGCTCCAGACCCCTAATTATCTTCGTGGTCCTCCGCTGGACTCGCTCCTGTAGGTCCACGTGTTTCTTTTACTGGGGTGAAAGTCCACGAGTCAAATTTGTTTGCCCATGACAGGCCTCCATGTAAACTAAGGTATTCAATTTTCCCATTTATCGTAATTATTGTGACCAAGAAGGCCTCTCCCTGTGTTCCTGTATCCTGAGAGAGAATCTCTGACAATGTGCCAGTGACACCTGCAGTCTTTGTGCTCTTTGCTTTTGTCAGAACTGCATTACAGGAGGAGCCGCTGGATAGAGCCAGGATTTGAGAAGGGATGAGCATTGCAGTCCCATTTCTTGGAGAATCACTGCAACACATATATTCTCTGCCAATTAATTTCTTCATATCTTAATCTTATTTCACCATCTTACTTCACCACCCGACACCTGGCACCATAGTTATTGCCGATAAGTGTCAATAGTCCTGTCGAGTGAGCTTTGGATGTTTTACTTTCTCATCAGCATCACTGAGCACAGACTGCTGGTACAGAGTTCAACAGAAGAGAGTTTCCCGGATCAGAAGTGGGAAGACCTGAGGGCAGCCCCAGCACTGATAGCAGCCTGTATGTAACACTGATCACGCTTAAGTTGTTTTTGTGATTATGCTTTGTCCCTTGTCTAAAATTTAACACAAATAAAGACAGACTATGTCTCACTGTGGCATAGTCTTGTCTCAGGTATTATCCCAGAAGTACACAGAGAAAACTACATTTAAAAATCGCTAAGTCAGAAAACCAACTACTCCGAAGGTAAGCCTTGGCCGGAGTGAAGCTTTCACACACTTTGCCATAGCCAGCAGTTATCCAATATTTTGCCTTCTCTTGCTGCTTGATGTCTTAGGCCTTATTTATTGCACTCTATTCAAGCCAAACTCTTAAGAAAAATAATTTTCTTCATAGGTCTTCCTGGACTGATCACAATTATCATACTGTAAAGCCCCACAAGCGTTGGTATATTTTTGTGATGTGTCTGAAAGCTGAAGCAGGACTAGGTCGGCCTCACCTGGGAAAGACTGAGGAACAGAGAGACAGAGTTTGACATGTCAATTAATTCTAGCTATAAGAAGTTATTACGTGTTTCCTGGCATTATACAGTTTTCCTTTGTGTTGCTCTGAGCATTTAGCAGTTCTGCAAATTTGATTAAAGCCTTTGAATCTAGCACACAGGAATATTCATAGTACACTTGGAGAGCACCTGAGGGTTGCTGTGACTTACCTGTAGAAAAGGCTTATGGACTTCATTTCTCCTAGGCAACCTTCAGCTGGGTCACATTAGCTTTTCTCATCTTACCTTGTGTATCTCTTACCTCTGTTCTGCACCAAAAAGCACATGGGTCCTAGAGGCAGGTGGCTGCCTATGCGCTGGTGAGCTGGGGAAGGGAAGACAAAAGGAAAAGAGCAGCGGACCACATACATGGATATGCTTCACAGTATGAGAGGGTATAAATTAATATTGAAATTGATCCTGGCATTTTGTCTCTGTGTTAATGCTTGATCTTGACATTTCCATAACATTCCTTTAATACTTCTTTTTCTTCTAATTCGGGTAATTTCACTGGTTTAAAGAAAAAAATCAGACAAGATTTTCCAGTGCAGGCACCCGGCAAGGACAGGTTAGCCAAGCAGTAAGTGTCTTTGGCCCTTGGACTAATCTGTAACCTTTCTGCAGGGATCCATTAAACTTAGAAGCTTTGGGGCTGACCAAGGTGATCATTCACTGCAGAAACACATTCCTGAAGAATAGGGCTTTGGAGACCTGTGTTTGACCACCTTCAAAGCCAACCGAAACAGCCTGCAAGCAGGTCATATTCTCCCTTTGCTAGACCCGAGGGAAGCAATAGGGAGACCCAAGGCCACTGGAAACACTGAGCTAAACAGTTCTTCCTTTAATAATTCCCTCCAGGGGGTTGCATGCCGCCTTCTTTCAGATGACCCTGAGCATCTCTGCACACAGCCTCAGGTATTGCTTGGAAGCCAGGCTGCAAGGACACAGCATGCTGCAACCTTCAGCGTCAATCCCGAGCAGAGGATGCTCTCCTCCAGCCTTCCACCCTCCACCCCGTGTCCCAGTATTCCTCTTCCATTCAAGCCAAGCTTTCATCTCATTTGTAAGTTGGGGGCTTAATTCTCTCTGCTACTTGACCCAGTGGCGGGGAGGGAGGCCCTAGGGGAACAGAGCCAAGGCTGCTATCACCTGGCTGCCACAGAGCATGGAAACAGAGGGAGGCTTCAGCTGGTGTACACTCGGTGTGGACAGGGAGCTGGCTCCCGTGAGCTAGCAAGACTCAAATGTCACGGTAATTACCATTATGGGCAGTTTTTTCTTAGACAGCCAGAAAGCCAATCCATGGCACAAAGCCTCCCTGACAAATTCCAAGTTTGTGCTTCAGAAACAGGGAGAAATTCTTAAAGAGAAAGCACAACAAAGTATAATGAAAAAGAGGTGAAATAATATATTTTTGTTTCCCTTCAGTGTGAGAAATAGCTAAACTGTTCTGCCTAAAGTTTTCCAAACAGTACAATACAGTAGCAAGCTTGAAGGAGAAAACTAGCATGATAAAATTTGAAGCAAACTATAAATGTTTGGCAACTGAAGGTGGTGTTTTATGAGAAGTACTAAGGAACCTTAAAATTCACAGCATTATTAGCTTTGCCTATAATTATACTGGTACCTTGACTACAGCCTTTTTTTCCTCATGATGAGATGAAGTAATTTGCCCAAATTTTCTTCCACAGAAAACTGGCATAAATTATGTGACAAAATATTAACCTATTCATCAGAATTCAAATGTTTTGCTTCATCACCAGCTTTAAGGTACAGTCTGACGAAAGCTCCCCTGCAATCACAGCAGTACAATAGAGCACTGATTCTTCTTTTTCAATAGGCTGCTGATTAAAACAGGTGATGAAAATCACCTGCTCTAGCTGTGATCCGGCTGAAAAGGAGCCCAGCTTAACCTAACAGATTATTGGGATAAAGATGTTCAGGCAGCAGAGGGTTTATAGGAATTCATTGGCTATATTAGTGTAGGAAAGATTTTGTTGCTGTTCTGTAAGTATTCTAAGGGAGAGCGGCACATTGCAGCTACCTATGATGTGTCCTCGTTTGTGCAAACTTTGTTCAGGGAAGGGCTGTGAGACTGGTGCTTCATTCAAGTCCTGGGTCACCTATGGGGAAACGGCATAGGAAAGGGCCCTAATGAGAATATTGGATAGTGTGGACTGCTCCAGCTGGCAGTGGCCTGGGAAACAGGCAGGCTGGCAGGAGTCTATGAATAGCAGGATTTGATCCCGAGAATCCAACTACTGAGTTTTAGGATGAATGGCATCGCTGAAGCTGGCTGAGAAGATCTAGCTCTCCTTTCAGTGGGATTGGCTTGTACAATAGAGTGAGCACCTGAAAATCTAGAGAAAGTCCCTCAAAGGGCAAAGAATTGCATGTGCTATGAGAGAGGACCAGGGCAACTTGGGGAAGCTCACTCTGTGAAGGATGGATGGAGAACATCTGCTTTCGGTGGTGCAAGATGAGTTAGTCTTAGCCAGCAAGGACAGGTTAGCAGTGAGTGTCCTTGGCCCTTGGACAGATCTGTGATCTTTCTGCAGGGATCCATTAAGCTTAGAAGCTTTGGGGCTGACCAAGGTGATCATTCACTGCAGAAACACGTTCGTGAAGAATAGGGCTTTGGAGACCTGCAGAACAAGGCGTTGTGGCGCTGATGTTCACGGTAAAAAACGTGATTTGGAAAAAACTTTAAAGCTTTAGGCTGTTAAAACACTCAAAGGGGATGTTACTGCAGTCCAACACCCCTTATTAGAGGTTTACAAACCCCGTCAGGGAGGGTCTGGGTATCTTTGGCCCTCTGTTGATGCAGGTAGGAGTAGATGGCATCTTATTATCTGTTCTAGCCAAAGTGAAAACTGCCATTACTATAAAGGAGAGGGGATTTTCTCTTTGCATTTTTGGAAACACTAAATTCATTTTAAAAAAAAAAATCTGCAGAATATAAGTTGTTAGAAAACTGGAAAGCTCAGCTGCAGAGTAGGATTGTGCAATACTGAGGCACAGATTTTAACTCTTTAACTCTAGTTCTCTTGGGAATGCCAGAATAACTGCTGGAGGCAAGCTGATGCTAGACTGGTGAACTTCAGGAACAGGTGAAGTCTTGCAGCCAAAGTACAGACTATTAATAGGCAGTGTGTCGTCGGTAACTGTTATCAGAGCTACGCAGAGAAAGGAAATAACCATTTTTGAAGGTTTTTGAGAACTCAGAATGTGGCTGTGTCTCAAAGCACAAAATCTGTAGATTTTTAAGCACATTTTTAAGAATGCCTTCATTGGCACATTTACAAAAATAAGAAGTAATAGAAAACATAGGCAATTATAAAAAAAAATTAAAAAATCCTTGTGTGCCCTACTTCTACAGCTACCTGCTCCCAGGTCCCGGCCTGCCAGAGCCCTTCCAGGTCCTCGATCTTCCTTCCCTGAGCACCACGGAGCTCTCTAGACGGCTCAGGAGGAGCACCTCAGGGGAAAAGGTCTTCCCAGTCCGCCCTTCCCTCGCCATGGCCGGGGCTCTTTCCCCACGGGGAGCACCTTGGTGGTGGCACCTCCCTGGTTTCAGAAGGACAGAAGAGGACTCCCAGTGCTTCCTGGGACTAAGTACTTAGACCTCTCCGGTATTTTGTAATCCACAGAACACGGATTCTCCTCCCCGCCTCGCTTCTTCCTCAGGTTTTTCTCAGGCAAGCCCCCACTGAGGGTTTGGCAACACAAAATCCAGAGCCAAAGCACCCAGAAATGGCCAGAGGCTGCTCCTCCAGACGCTGGAAGATAAATCCCCATTGTGCCAGAAAACAACCCTCCACAGACAAACACACTCTGGAATCGCTTGCCCACCTCATGGTGTTCAAGGTTGGGTCAGGATTCACAGCCCTCTCTAGCTCCAGCTCCACATACATAGCTCAGACACACGGCAAGAACAGCAGGTCTGCAGGCACCACAACAGCCCTGCCGCAGCCAGGGGCTGGTCGAGAGGCCTCGGCCCCCAAGGAAGCTCCGCAGGGGCTTCTGTTCAACACGCAATGCTTTATTTTGGTCCGCTGGTTGCACCGGCTCCATGGTAACACAGCCACCTCTCTGGGCTGGCTGCCCTCTCCTCACCCCTCTGGCCTTCCCACTCCTCACTTTCCTGGGGGCGGGGCACTCGCATGACCTCCCAGCTGGTGTGGACATTTCTCAGCTCAGACCAGTTGTCTCCCAGGACCTGAGCTGCTGCCTGCTGCACACTGGGATGCTGGTCTTCCTGCATCAGCTGGAGAGCTGGAACAACACAGGCAGATGCATCAGTGACTGTGAAAGCCCAGGACAGACTGGTCCTAACTTCCCTGGCTCTCTCAGCAGAGCATCACTTGGCACAGCTGCCAAGCCTTCCCTGGCCTCACTGCTGGCGGAGGGTGGCAAGGCTGCACTAGGAACAGCTGCCTTTGCACACTCTCACTGCAAGCCCTCGGCCTTCCGCACATATCCAGCAAGAGAAATTCTCCCCGGAGACCAACGGTCCCTCCAGTAGCAGTCTTCCATGCCCCACGAAGCAGGAAGGAGGCTTCTGCAGCCATTTTGCCAAACGTGTGCAAAGGTCTAATTTCTCAAGAGCTTGACAACTTTTCCCAAGTTTGCTTTCATGCAAAAGACATTCTTGGTTTAGCAGGAACTTGTCTGTCTGGGGATGCAAGGCCTCGGAGTCCATATTCACCTGGGATTAAGTCACAGCCCGGGCAAGGTTTGGGGCAGGACACCGGGCAGAAGGGGAAGCACAGGGGAGCAGAAGGTGTGGATGTCTCTGCCCAGGCAAGGAGAGAGTGCAGTGCAGGAGGGGCAAGTGTGACCTACCTGTACTTAGAGCACTCATATCCTGCTCTCCCAGCCACCGGGCATCTGCGTTTTCCAGGATCACACCTACTCACACAATGCAAATGCGTCAACAGCAATACACTTCCCATGGTGGCCCCACTTCCCAGGCTAGTCTCGGACTCGTCTTGCACATTGAGGATGGGCTTTGGGGAGCACAGGAATGTGCTAGATATGAAACCAGCAGGCTCCCGTCTACATTTAACTCCCTAGGAAGAGGCATGAAGTGGAGCTGAGAAAGCTGTGTGCCAGGGGCTAAGCCTCATCTGGAACACTACTTCCACTGTGCTTTTCCTACAGAGACTTCAGCCCCTTTACGGCCCTTCCCTAATTCCTCCTGCTGCCAGCCTCGTAAGGCACGTGGCTGTTCCCACCCCACTGCAGAGAAAGTGGAGCTGGCCCTTTGCTACCTCTTGGAGGCAGGAGCAGAAGAGAACTGCAGCTTTGTCTCTCACCGGTTAATTTGATGGCCGCAGTCTGCATCGCCCAACACGAGCTCCAGAAGTAGGTCCGGAAGGTGTCATAGACACTGTCCAGAAGCTCGGGGACGTTTCTGGCCTAGGGGAAAACAGAGACAAAGGAGCTCTTGGGCTGAAAAGGCCCTGCCATTGACCCTGGGCAAGCAGAGTGGGCAAACCGGGAGAGGAGGAAAAGAGCTGCTGGCTGCAAGGCACTGACAGCTCCCATCACTGCCATGCCAGATGCTGCTCTACCAGCTCTCTGAAGAGCACTCCATGCTCCAGGTCTCTGGGCCAGGGAAAGTCCCTGACACCACTCAGTCTTACCCTGGGCCACAGCTTACTTACCAGGTGACTGCAGACAGCTTCCTGGAGCTCTTCTGCACTCTTCTCCATGTTCAGGGTAACGTGAGTCTGCAGCTTCCGCAGGCCCAGCAGTGGAGTGCACAGCACAAAAGTGCTTCTGCAGGCCTGCAAAGGAGAGGGACTCCAGCTCAGCCCTCCCCAGGCACAGCCAGGTGCCTTTCAAGGGGACTCCTGGAGCTGAGCACTGCTCATGTGCTGCAAGAAGAGGCAATACAATTGCCAGCAAGGAGAGGGAAAGCTTGCAATAGCAAGGACATGTAGAGAGAACGTGCAGCTATGTAGAGAGCGGCAGGAAGGGCAGACCTGCTCTGCTCTTGCCCTGCATCGCTCTCCCTCGGAAGAGAGAAGTGAAACGTGGCTCTTACATTGTAAACTGCAGGGTCAGGGTCCCGAAGGTGGAGCAGAATTCTGACCCAGGTAGTTTTGGCTTCTTGGCACAGGAAAGATTTCCATCTCCTCTTGGCAAAGGAGGCCAGGATTCCATATAAGGTGAAGGCTGCAGAACGAAGCACTGCCTCATCCTGCAACCAAGAAACCCCAACCATCAGGTTGCTAACTAGGGCTCCAAAACAAACATCTCTTGACCACACAAACGCTTGCAGCTGAGCCCAACATCCTGAGCAACAGGTCGTCTCCATTTGTCCGAGGCCCACAGATCAGGAGAAACCATTTCTCTGAAGGACATCCCTCGGGAAACAAGAGAGGCTGGCAGGGTGCCGCTTCCTTCCTTGTCCCTTGCTCCGCTCCTCGCAGCCTTGCCCACTCAGCTCCTGGGCACTTGGGCTAGTGGCCTCTGAGGTCCTCAGTGACTTTACGGGCAGCTGACACCGAGACAAAAGCCGAGCAGCTCTCGGCCTCTCAAGGAGTCCCACAAAGGGACTCCCTCCCTTAGTGGCCAGACTTTCTTCACCACTCTCCAAGGCCAAGCCCAAGATGACTCCCTCTGCGTGCCCCTGGGTAGCACTATGTCTCCTGCTTTCTCTGCAGCCTTCTCCATGAATGACCCTTCTTCCCTGAACACACACAGGCCTCATGCGTGTTTGCCCCCATCAGAGCTTTCACATGGATGACCTTACCAAGACTGCTGCCACAGGCGTTACCTACTGCTCTTCACTTACAGCATCAAAGAAAGTCTTGGTGTACAGGGCAATGTCCCGGAGGGTCATGCCAAGGCCCTTCTCTTTCAACTCCGCCACCACTTTGGCCAGCGCTGACAAGCTCTCCCCTGCGATCTGTGAAGAGCTGACGTCCTTGATGGCTCTCAGTAACACCTCCACAACGGCTGCCTTATGCTCTCGCAGCTGTCAAAGCAGAAGACATACAAGAGCTTCTCACTAGCCAGACCTCGCACATCTCTTCTTCACCATTTCTCCCAAGAACAGAATTTCATGGAGACCATTGCAGAGCACACCTTAGCCCAAGCCTACATGCTCAGCCTCACAATACACCTTGGAGGCCAGAGGCATGGGCTAGAATGGCACACGGTCTCAAGGAACACCAGCGTTTCCCTTTTTGCTGCTCTGCCCAGTTGCTTGAAGCCCTGTGCAGCTCTTCACTAGGACCTTTTGTGTTCAGGGATGCCTTTAGTCAGCAGCAATCTCATTCTCACCTTCTCAGGTGCTCCGCTGGCCAGATTTCCCAGGCCTCTCACTGCCATCTGGCAGACAGTGCTGCTGGTGTCCTGGCATTTGTCCACCAAGGCAGAGAGGACAGGCTGAAGCAGCTTCCTTTCCTGAAGCATTGGGTGCTTCATCAGCTACAAAAGAGCAACATGACCATCAGCACTGATACAGCGATCCTGACCACTCACCATGTGTGAATAACAACATTCATGGATTCCAGCACGGACAGGACGCACTCTGCTAGGGCCATCCTGAAGAAAGACACGTCCCAGGCAGCAGTTTCCAAAGGCAACTGCCCTCAGCCCTCCCTTTCCCACCTTCTGTCTTACCTCAGCAAAGAAGGACGTTGCCGTGGTCCTCAGGTTTGCGGCTGGCGACTCCAGCCAGGGGAAGACAGCATTTACAACAGCCAGTGTGATTACGCCAGCTTGGAGCAGAACACTGCACACACACAGCACAATAAGACAATGAGGCAACAGCCCACGGACTTCCAAAAGGCAAGTGCTGTGGTGCACATGGTCTTCCTCAGCAGCTCAGGACAGCCTCCCCAGGCAGACATGCCAGAGAGCTCCCCATTTAGCCCCTTGCTGGCTTCGAGTCAGCCCCCGAGAGGGAAAGAAGACCTCCCAAAGGCTCTCACCTAGTCAGCAGACACATGGCCTCGTGGTGAGTCTGGGGATTTTCCAGAAAAGCCCAGGTTCTCTGCTTCCTGAGAATCCCTGTCCATTTTTCATCAATGCACTTGCAGAGCACCATATCGAGTGCTTTGATGGAAAGCCTGATTGAAAAAACACTTGGAATCAGAGTGCTTGAAACTGTGCCATGATCACAACTAAAGAAGCTCAGCCACTTTCGGAGGTGCTCCTTATCGTGTCCTAAGCCCCACGGAATGACATGCCAAGTACCCCCTGCAAGCACACTCCATAACCCAGAAGTGAGCCAAGCTAACAGGAGAGCAGCATAGCCATCCACTTGGATGCCCCCCAGCTCGCTGAAAACCTAGGGAAAAGCAGAAGCCTTGATTTCCTTGATGCTAGAACCTGAGGCTTCTTCTAATCGTCATCTGGAGGGAGCTACCTGCAGACCATAGTCAGCATCTCTTTGCCCTCACCCTTGAGGAGCATGAACATTTTCAGAATACCATTCTGTGCAAAAGATGCACCCTGAGCCGCCCCCCGGATGGGGAAATGGACAGTGATGGGCAAGAATCACCATTCAGTAGTTGCATCCTTGAACAGACCAGTACGAGTGGAATAGGAGGCCCAGCCCAGCTTGAGAGGGACACTCAGTCATGCAAGAGCAAGAAATACTTTGCTCTCTACCATTTGCATGAGCAAAGCCTCTCAGGGGTCACCAAAAAGCTGGCATCCCCAGCTGCATTTCAATGGAGGTAAGAACCACCATACTAGTCTCTCTCAGCATCGAGGAAACAGGGCAGACCAAAGAGCTCCCTCCATGCCAAGAACAAACATGAGCTGGAGATGTAAGCCAAAGCCAGCCCCCTCCATCTCTGCCCCTTTTGCTCATCACCTGCAAGGATGGCTGTCTTCTCCACACGCCACAGGGACCAGCTTCTCCTCCACTCTTCCTGGAGACGAAGGCATCTCCTTTCCAAGGGTGTCGCTGACCTGCTTCAGGAGCATTGGAAGTAACCACGGAAGCAAGAAGGGCACTGTCTCCTGGGTCTGCACGGCTGACACCAGCTCAGAGATGGCACAGGTCACCTAAGAAGAAATGCCATCACAGACAACCGGTTGGAAAGAAGAGCTTTCCCCACCACTTGCCCTGCCTGCCTGCCTGCCTGCAATTCCCTGTCTGGATTTCTGACTTCTGCCACAACTTTGAAGACCGGGAACAACAAGCTCTTGCAGCTTCTCACAATGATAAAGATGAGGCTGACCTAGCAAAGCACCCTGGGAGGCTTCTCCACGTGGATTTGCAAATGCCTGTGCAACAAGACGATGCCCTACCCCTTGCTTTCACTCAACAGGATTCTCGGCCAAAGAGGGGACAGAAATGTGCCTGTCAGTTTACATACCGTGAGAGGTTCCAGAGCAGCCTCCTTGTCCTTCACTGCATCCTCAGGGCAGTTCCTGCTGCTGCTGGTAGTTTCTGCACTCTCGAGTCTCTCTAGTAGCAACTGGAGCACTTGGAGCGCAAAGCAGCTTCTCCCAAGGGTCCTCCACAATGCCGCTGTGTCACTGGAAGTTGAACACAAGTGCACACTGGATCCCTTGTGTTCTCTGACCTGCAACCCCTCAAAGACAGCTGAAATGCTCCCCCTGCGCAGCATGGAGCTTTAGCAGCTCAGGTTCGTCGCAAATCCATAAGCGCACTATCTTGCAACAGTCTCCCTTTTCAGGGAGAAGAGCAGCCTGCTTCTTCATGGACTCTCTTCCAGCGCAGTCAGGCTGCGGCATCTCTGTGTTCCTGCGATGCAAGGCAGGGAGGAGTGGCACCTACCTGTCCATGGGCAGCTGTCTCTGCAGGAGGCTGTTGATCACTGCCTCTGGGTGATAGGAGGCCAGCAGAGATACGGCATCAAAGAGACTCTCTTTCAGGGCGCCCTGCTGGCAAGCTGGCAGACGGTCATAAAGGATGGTCAGGACTTCTGGCACCTGGATGGAACAAGGCAAGCACAGGTCCAGGATGCAAGCTGAGCCCTCCTGACTGGAAGGTGTAGCGCAGCAGCCCAATGTCAATGTCCAAACGCCCAAGAGAAACCAAGGGTGTTTCACCTCTGGGAGGAGTTCTCTCCCACGTTGCTCCAGAAAGATCATCATCCACTGTCTTGCTGCATTTGCACAAGTGGGGCTGATGGACAGCATGCTGCCCGAGACAGCCTTCATAAAGTCTCTAGCCTGCTCCAAGGGCAAGTAGTGGCATGCAACCTGGAGAGGAATAAGAACCAGGAGAAACAGCATCACAAGTCTGCTTCCACTCTTACCAAGAAAGGACAAGAAACCTTGAGCAGCTCCTCAGTTCGGCTGCTAGCTAACTGTGAAGGCTGGCAGTGCTTTGTAGTCCATGTGGTGCATACCACTGCTTCTCCGGAGTTATGTAGCTCACAGATTTGGAAGGCTCTGCCGTTAGGTCATTTGCCTGCATACACAGCTTATACTCTTAAAATAGCTCCAACAGAACACTGAAGGCAGAGGCTGTATGGAGGAGTTCGTGAAGATGTTGAGCGTGCTGATTTCACTACAGCGTGAGTCACTTGAGACATAGGGCTTGCCTAACAAGACTTGCCAGGAAATGCACGTTAAAACAAAGAGAAAGCCCTCAGGCTGAGCAGCTTCCCGCTTCATGTACACACGCACGCACGCACGCACGCACGCACGCACGCACAGAGATGCACAGAAACGCTGTGGACTCTGTTGTTTTCCCCAGGGGGAATGCAAGACACCATTATGCTTCAAAGCCCTCTTACTACTTGCTAACAATAGAGGCCCCGCTGCCAGAGGCCACCCTGAAAATGGAGAGAAAGCTTGGAAGTAAAGAAGAGACAAGTGAGTGCAGCCTAGCCACCAGGTAGCCACAGCCCTGTCAGTTACCTTGGCAATTTGGGAGGATGTCTTCAGCAGAGACTCCACATCTGTGGCACTTAGTTCCTCACAGAAGTGACTCATCTCATCATTCTTCAGGTGCATAACCTCGGCTGAAAGAAACACAAGGGGGAAAGCATAGGCACATGTTCTGGAACTGAGCCTCCAGTCTAGAGACGTTCATCAGGGAATAGCCAACTGGCGGCAGGGCAGTGCACAAGGGAAGGGCAGGAAGCTGGCAGAGCCTGCTGCCTAGTACGCGTCTCTTCTGGCAAGGAAACCCCATCCCTGCATGATGCCTCTGCTGCTGGACAGGGCAGAGAGGGAAGAGCCACCTGAAAGGAGGGCAACGGCTGTTCTTCTCACCTCGTGTAGAGAGAAGGCAGCTGATACACTGGACTGCCCACTGGCGGGATGTGACCAGGCAGTCACAGCTGAGAGGCCCCAGCACTGCAATCAGGTAGCCAAAGTGTGCAAAAGTGTTTTCTCCCTGGTAAAAATCAAAAGAAGAAGAAAGTTCCCAGGCTACATGAGTGGCCCTTCCACCTTCTCCTTCTGGTGCTGACTCCTAACCCTCCTGGATCAACAGAAGTCCAGCCTTAGCCTCCTGGGAGTTTATCAAGCCTGAGACTGCTCCAAGCACATCTCCCTGCCAGGGAAGCAGACGGGACTGAGGAGGAATGCCGTGTTTGTGGCAGATGGGCACTGAGGCAAGGGCAGAACTGCAGAGAAGGCCTGAAGGGCCTCCTGGCTCACCAAGTCTGCCCTCACGTTTCCTCCCCTAGAGACTCCAGCTGCACCCACCGGGCTTCCAAGGGGTTCTGGCAAGAGGGAGGCAATACTCACAGCAGCCACAAATCTCTCCGCATAAGCCTTCATCAGCTGAGTGCAGACCTGAAGGGCCCTCTCTCTTTCCCACTCTTTCTCAGAATGTAGCCAGGTCTCTAGGAGCTGTTGGAAGACCACAGCTAGTTCACACTAGGCATCTTTTACGCATGCAGGCATGCAGGCACGCACGCACACACACACACACACGGAGTCCTTTCCAATCTCCAAGCTTCCCCAAGGAACAGCACTAAGGGCACAGTGGCCTCCATGGGAATTCATCACCACTGTGAGGTAGCCTACCACTGAGGACTTACTATATTATTGCATCTACTTGCAAATAGTGTTCACTCATCAGCAAAGACTGGGAGTGCCCTTGCATCTGTCTGCCAGGGCCATCTTGCTCCCATTACACAACGGCTCACTTTGCAACATGCCCTGACAACAAACAGCACAACTCCTACAGCCACCGCGGTACCTAGTTCTCTTCACTCCAAGCAGGAATTGCACATGTTGCACCCTGTTCAAAAAAATCCCCTTTTCTCTAAGGATCCCCCTCAAGCAGGGAGGTCCTCCACCCTTGGCCGGCCTCCTGACAAGAGAGGAGAGTTTCCCTTTCTCCTCTTTACTACTCACATGGAAGGTTTCCTGGAGCCAGGAGGAGGTCAGGTCTTCTTCAAGAGTTGTCATGAGCTGACCAAGAGCTCCCAGGGATTGTCTATAGAGAGACTAAAAGCAGGAGAGAAGGGCTGACAGGTGAACTCCCCTGGGGCCTCAAAACGCAGCCAGAGAGGCTGCCAGAATTCAGGGCAGCACTGAACCCCGAAGGCAGCAGCAGGGGCTTGGCAGCTACCTGCCCATGCTGAGCATCCTTTGCTGCCTCCCCTTCCTCTTGGCTCTGCTCAAGGGGAGGCAGGGCAATTAGGCTTTGCGAGCACTGGCGAAGCAGATGGCAGTTTTCCTCCCAGGTCAGAGACGGCTTGATCTTGCTGGCAGAAAACAAGAGAGAGACAATTCAGACAGCAGACTTAACAGCATTAGCCAGTGGCAGCTAGAGTCCATCTAAGCTGGAGCCCCAAATCCCAACACTGTGCTTCCTTGACAAGGAGCACTTCCACCTGCTTCCATGGATTCTTGCCTCACTCACAGGCCACAAGAGAACATCAGACTCCCAGGCTACAGAGAGCGGGCAGCTCCCTTCCCTCAGCCACACAGCCAGCCTGCCCGCCAGAAGCCTTTCCCCCACACCACTAACTCTCTTCCCCACACTCCTCCGGTCTACAGCCCCAAGCCGTCTCGCTCCAAACCTAGACTCCAGTCCCTCTGCCACATTCATGCCTTCCAGGAGCATACAAAGTGCTGATCACCGCCTCATCCCACACCACAAATAGCTCCTGACCCCATGGCTGGGTCAACCGTGAAGCTTCGTCAGCTGCTCTGCAGTACGCAGGAGAATACCCAGCACCCAGGAGGAAATGCCCTACCTCAAATGCTCAAGTGCAAGCATTGCCTTGCAATGCACAGGCGAAGCCGGGCAACCCACGGGCTCCTGCTCCATGAAGTCCTGTAGTTCACAGAGAGACAAATACAGAGGGTTGAGCAGGGAGGGAAGAAGAAGGCCCTCCCTCAGCAAGACAATTGGCCTCTTCTTCCACTCTTGTGACTAACACATACGGCCTTCATGCAGACTGCTCCCACACCTCTGCCCTAAGAGCACTTCCCAACTCCAGAGAGGACGGAGCCATTGCTCTTCCCAGGCACTGCCCACAGGGCGGCAGCACACAGGGGTCCTGCCATGCTGGGGACTGGGCTTGGAAGTTCCCAGCTTTGCCCAGAGTCTTTCACAACCAACAGAGAACATTGCACCTCTGAGGAAACATGCATCTCACTGCACAAACACCAGCTCTTTGGCAGGACAGCCTCCCTCGTGCCGTGTCACTCACCAGCAGAATCGCAAGCAGCACCCTTTTGGAAGAGAAATTAAAGCTCTTCACGTTGCTGACACCTTGAATGGCACAGCTGACTTCGGCGACACTCTGGATCAGGGCCAGCTTGAGCTCTACGTCCTGAGGACCACGAGAGAAAAGCAAGATGACACACATGAGGAGCTGCTCAAAGGACCAAAGGGCAAAAGGCTAACACGAGCGCCAAAGGATAATTAACCCAGGGCCAAAGCTATCCCCAAAGTGCCATGCAGGGAAGAAATGGCATCCTCCACAAGCCTCAGCGACCTCAGCTCTGGCTCTATTTCAGAGGGAGGAGATGTCCCCTCAGGTCCTAGGACTAAGTGGCCTCACCAGCTTCTTACCCAGAAGAGACCCTCCGGACTCTAGCCTGAAAGAGCGGGGAAGCAAATCTCTTTGGGCTTAGAATCTCTAGCATCTCAGACAAGCCGCCCAGAACACAAAGAACCGCAATGACAGAGGGATATGAAAAGGGGGAGAGTGACAGGTGGGAAAGCGGAGGTTCAAGACTCTCGCTGAGAGGGGATCTTTCCAGGCAGATACTCCGTCTCAGCAGGCTCCGGTTCAGAGGAGGGCCGGAGCTGGCTCTGAACTGATAGCTTGAACAAAGAGCATTCTGAGCACCCACCTGCGAGCTGCTCCTGTACCGACACAGGATGTTTTCCACGATGACCGTCTCGACTCGGGAACAAAGCAGCTCTTTGGGAGCATGCAGAGCTATCCGGCTGTAGGCTAGCATGAGAGCAGCACACATCTTTGCTCTTTTCGCCTTTTCATTCTCCTGCACAGTTGGAACAGCCGTCAGGAATCAGTCCAACCTCTTTGTTTTACCGCAGACTTTCCAGTTGCTTCTTATTGAGAAACTGCCTCCAAACCTGTACGAGCTTGCCATTTCCACCCACACTTCCCAAAGCCTTTCCTCAAGGAATCCCTCAAAGCCTCTCTTAACTTGCTGGGGAAGAGAGCTGCTCTCCCTCACACTAGCTGGAGCTCTTAGGCAACGGAGGGCTGAAGTGCAGAACCTCCCCCATGGACAGCCCTGGAGTCCCATCACTGCCCGGTGACCCTTCCTCTTTCCCAGTTGCCAGCTGAGCTGAAATCATGCTCAGCACTCTTCCTGTGGCCATTTGCTCTTCTTGCCACCACTGGGCCCACAGCTTTCACCCATGCCTGCGTAAACATGCTCCCTCCGGAAGGTGAGTGAAGGGTCAGGACTCCGGGGAGAGGCTTCAGGCAGCTCTTACACAAGCAAACACAGCCAAGACACCAAGGAAAACCTACTTCCCTTACCTCCCGGAAGGTGAGGACCCCCGAAAGTCTACTTTTCTGCCCAGCAGCATCAAACTCTTGGACAACAGTCAAGGCAAGGTCAAGGTGGCTCTCAGCAGAGCATGCTAGCACAGAGATTGGGCCCTGCAACACAGTGAAGAGGGAGTCGGTTTCCGTCCCACACACTCGTCCCTTGCCAGCTCCAGTGGCCAAGCAGGATATTGCCTGAGGGACTCAGCAACCAAAAGCCCCAAATCAAGCCCCACCAGAAAGTAGAGTCCGGCAAGGAGACTCAGGCTCCCCGGAGGAACCCTGGAGAAAGCAGCACGAGGAAGAGAACGCCCACCTCTCTCTCAGAAGCTTCCAGAGAACTGATTCCTTCCAAATAGCTCTGCATCTGCTCCTGAACGTAGCTGATGTCCTGAGAAGCTGCCAGTGCTGTCCCCACAGCCTTGTACAGGAAACCCTGAAAGAGAAGAGGCCAGCACCCCTGACACTGCTGCAGAAGTGGAGCACTCAGGTACCACTCCATCTCGAGGGCCAAGAGACAGCCCCACATGCAAGACTGTGCAAACAGCCCATTCTTTAGCCCACTCCAGTGACCGGCTCTATGCAGAGAATTTACAGGAGAAGAAGAAGAAGAAGAAGAAAACCGTTTTGGAGGGCAGGCAGTGGGAAGCAGTGAAAAGAGCCTGTGTTGAGAAGACCATGTCTCGGCTCATACGCCAGTCAGAGAAGCGTCCTGGGGCTCTGCCACCACACCTCCCAGAGACGAGCAGTAGAGGCAAAGTCCTAGCAGAGGACCAACCTTCTCCTTGGAAAGGTTCGGATACTTGGCCATCTGCTGAGTTAACTCAACGTTCAGGTGCACGATCCAGGTCTGGTTCTCTATTGTCTCTAGGGATGTTCTCAGGAACTATGGAGAAAACACAAAGTGAAGCAAAGGCTGCCTCAGGTTTTGTCAAGGCCTTCTGCACCTTCCAACCTAACAAGAAGTTCTCTGGGGATAGCTAGCACTACAGATAAGCCATCTTCCCTTTAAGCTGCCCCAGGCTCTTCTTGCAACATGGCAGCTGAGGTTCCCCTGGGTCTCAGGAAACTCTAGACAAAGAGGCAGCAGTGCTTTTTGGACAACAGGCCCAAGTTTAGGGAGAGCACAGGGATGCCCAAAACCTTACCACCAAGACCAGCCATCCGCCTCCCCCCCCCACCACCACCACACACCCTCATTTGTTTCCTGATTGCTACGAGCCAAAGATGGGGTTGGAACTTGAGGGAAACCTCAGAAGATGGGGTGGGTGGTCTCACGCCTTGCCTGACACCCTCAGGATGTCCCTTTCCTGGTTATCTTCTCTCATTCCTCATGACCCAGTCAAGCGGGTCACAAAGTCAAAAGGGTATTTACACCAAAGAATCAGAAACAAGCCTGTAGCTTCCCCGACATGCTTTCCTACGGAAGTCTGCATTTGCAGTCCCGTTCAAGTCATTGCAATGCCAATGAACAGCAAAATGCGTTTGGTTCGGCCGTTGTCTAGTTAGTAGCATTCCTCATTGCCTACTGTCCCGTCCTCCCCACAGACTTGTTTTGCTCTCTCTTGTCTTCCCTCTCTCCTTCAGACAGCACAAAAGAACGCTGTACCTTCAGCAGGAGGCCCTCCCATTCTGCACAGTCCAGGGAGCTCTCATCTTTTCCTGGAAAGCAAGAAGGCACAGCAGCAGGTCATCTCATTTCAGTGAGCCCAAGAGAAGCATCCCAGTGTCTCCTTTGTAACCCAAAACCCCAGCTACCAGCTAGCAGAACACACAGAGTATGTCACAGCTAAAAGACACCTGTGCCATCCTCTTTGTGAGGCCAAAGGCATAGAGCATGTCGGACTCCCATTTCTTCCAAGGCCACTGAATCACATCTGGGAAATACTGGCCCCTTGTCATGCCCACTGCTTCCAAGCAGCTGCCACAACCATCCAGAACACAGCGCACACTACATGGAACACATGTTTTCCAGCAAAATTATGGCCTTTTAGCCTATGCTATGAAGCTACTGAGAGAGGCACTTCAGGAACGTGTCATTTCACTTGACCAAGTGCCAGAGCAGCCGCACTCAGGTGGCCAGATGAACTTTCCAGGGGGCTCTGCAACCAGTCTGCAGCTCCTATTTCCTCCCAGGAGAAGGAGAAAAAAAATAAGAAAAGAAAAGGAAGCAGAAGGGCCTTTCAAGACCATCTTGGGTTTCCTGTGAGAAAGAGCTGCTGCTGCTGCCAAGCTGGGCTCCCCTGGTGACTCTGAACTTGCAAAGAGAGGGCAGTGTCACCAAACCTCCAGAAGGGGCAAGGCGATCCCTCCCAAATGCTATCCAGGCAAGGATGGGGGGATGCTGCCAGAGCCGGCCCTTCTGATGCAACGTGTGAGGCTAAATCCCACCCAGGCCTCGGCGGGTCTCGGGGCACTGCTTCTCTCAGCTGTCTGTCCCAGCTGCCTGGAACTGGAAGGGATGCAAAACAAGATGGCTTGGAGACTCTCCAGGCCCTGTTCCTCTTGCTCACGCAGGGCACCTGCCTTCTCCTGCCTCCCCTTGTGTGCTCTCCAACTCTATCCCCTCCCAGCAGACCCCTTACCTTCAAGGTACTGCAGCAGGGACGGGATCTGCACCCTCCAAGGAATCCCCACCGCTCGGTGAATTGTCCTGTGAAGGGCCTGCAGCAACTGCAGGGCAGCAACTCCGTAGCCACCTCCTTCATAAGGGAACCGGGCAAGCAACTAGAAGAGGGAAGGAGAGAGAAGTGGAGCTCCAGGCCTGCCAGAGGAACAGCAGTTGGTCCCAGAAAGAAGGAGGGGTCTGCTGCTGCCATGGCAGCCAGCACCCGGCAGAGCTGCTTCTCCTTTTGCACTGCCTCCCTGCGGAAGGCAGCCTCCCTGCTGCTCCAGAGAGGCACAGGAGGAATCCCCAGGCAGTCCAGGAAAGGAAAGATGTGCTCCAGCAGACTGGCTCCTCCTTGGAGGCTGCAAGCACCTGCCATGCCAACAGCCTCCCCGCCCCGACCTCTCCCCCTTCCCCTTGGTCAGAAAAACTCTGCTTCCCGCAGTCCCTGCCTACTCACCAGGAGCCGTGCCAGCAGAGCCTGGGGAGTTGGCAATTTGGCTGGAAGGAGAAAAAAAGCTCTGTTTCAGCAGGCCAAGTCCCCTCCTCACATTCCCCTGTTCATCTCGGGGACGCCCTCCACCACAGGACCGAAGGAGGCTGAGGTTCTGCGGATAATTTGCCCTCCCACAGCTCTTCCCACCCAAGGGCTCCCACAAGTTTAATGTCCTGAAAGGAAGGTAACTGCGCAGCACTGCCATGCACAAGTCCTCCATTTCACAGGGAGAAAGCTGGGAAAGGAAGAGCAAGGCCTCTCCTCTGGGGCACAGAGGAAATACAGGGCAGGCCTCCAAGCGCCCTCGCAGAAGGCCAGGGCTGCGCTCCTCACTCTCCCTCGCCTCCCCGTTGGGTCTGCCAGGAACAGACAGACACACAGACTCAGCCCCTGTCCCTGACAGAGCAGGACAGAATATCTGGGGAGGGTTTCTGCTCTCTACCTCGTTCTCGGTGGCCCAGGTAGTCGGGTTCCTCCTTCCCCCCTTCTGCTCTCTCCTGTCCCTCCATCAGCGCCCTGAGGCAGTGGGAGAGTGGGACCAGAGTGCCGGTGTACTGAGCTGGCACCACAAACTGGAGGAGCCGGGGCCACAGGAGCTGCAGAGGACAATACAGCAAAGCAGGGCATCATTATTCCCATCCCTCCAAGTCCTCTCCTCGGACACGACATTCTGGTAGCCGCAGGCTCTGCAGAGCTTGTCAGTGGAGAGGGGGAGGGCTAGAAGGAAGGATCCTCAAGGCAACGAGTAGCACCAGGCGGGGGGATGACTTACTCTTGCCATCCCGCTCACTGAGACGTCCAGGGAGTGAAGGACTTGCAAGCACAGAGCTTGAAGTGTGCTTTCTTCCCGCACTTTCCTCTCAGAGAGGTTCCTTGTCTCCTGCAAGACAGAAGTTTGCAAACGCTGCCATCAGTTCCTGTTTCTTCACCAGGAGGCTAGAGGCTTCAGGAGGAGACTTGGCTTTTGCTTTGGGAGCACAGGTCCCCTGAGGAAGGACAAGAGTGGGAAGCCTTGGAGGGTGTTGTGGGGGGGATGGGGAGGGCCAGGGGGTTGGAGGCAGGTCCCAGGCTGCAGGGAAAATGACACAGAATGGCACCCGAGAGAGCCGCTGCCTGTTTGGGAGTGCAACCCAGTCACCTAAATTGTGCATTAAGCCCAGGAGGTGCTCCAAGGCGTGAGCTCTCTTTCAATGACACCAAAGGAAATGCAAGGAACTGTGTTCTTCAGAGGGGTTACGCTCCTTTCCTGCCCTGGGAATACAGCAGGACTGGCCCCCAGGTGGAGGAGGAGGAGGAGGAGGAGGAGAGAGTGGGAGTGCACCAGGGGCGCAAGAGCTGCCGTTCGGGGGCCTCCACATCCTCAGGGAAGTCCAACGGAGTGGTCAACATGCACAGGGCACAGAACACAGTCCAAAATGCTAAGTCCCCCCCTTACCAGTCTGCTGGTGGCCCGGCTGAACTCCTGGAAAACATAGGCCACCATCCCCCACGCCGAACAGTTCTCCACACCAGAGCTGAACAGCTCCTTGATGAAAGACAGGACCGCAGCCTTCACCTGCCAGGGAGGTGATGGCAAAGGAGGGTAATGATTAGTCCCTCTCTGGAAGCTCAAGGAAAGCTGCCTGTCCCTGACCTATGCATGAAGGCCCTACTTTGGGTCTTTGGTGAGGTGACAAGCAGACAGTCCCCAAGGCCCCTCCTGGCAGCAGCTCTGCTGCTAACATGACAGAGCCGGGAACCTCGGCTAGGTCCAAACTAGCAGCCTCCTGTTGTTTCCTTGCCAGGCTCCACACAGAGGGAAAGGCTTTTTTCTGCCACCATCCCTCCCCCAACCACCTCACCTTCCTCCGGGGGTCTCCAAACACAGACTCCACTGCCCTCACAACCAGGCGCATTTTCTCTCTTATTCTCAGGGCTGAAAGAAATACAGGTACATTGCCCCAGAGTCCCCTCCCAAAAGCAACAGGGTCAAAGTGTCCCTATCCCACACAACGAGACAGAAAGCACAGGGCAAAAGTCTGGCTTCAGGAGAAGCAGCAGAAGCCCCGAGCAGCTCCACTTCTACCACTCTTTTGCAGGCCTGCCTCACACAGAGAGCTCGAGAAATGGGGTCTGCCCTGGAATTCGCTGCTGTTTGCGCTTGGAGCGTTCCTGAGCTTCAAACGTCATCCCTGGGGTAGCGTGGTTTATAACTACCCAGACAGATTCTTCAGCTGCTTCAATGCAGTTCAGCAGAACACAATTCCCCTGGGCAGCATAAGCTTTGTGAGCACGCACGCACCTCTGTGCATCACCACTGGAGTGACCTTTCTCAGGTGAAACATGGAAAGGAGCTTGGGCCACATTCAGCGTGCATGCAGTCAAAGGCACACCACTGCTCACCCTTTCTTCCGGGTGTTACTTACGGTCACAGCGAACCAAAGATCTGAGCAGATACAGGGACGTTGTTCTACGAGCCTCGCTCTTCCTCCCCAGTTGTGAGAACAGAAACTTCATGGTGACCTTAGGGAAACTTCGGGCTGGAGGGAAGAAATCATCTTCTAGGTTAACGACCAACCTCTTCACCCATTGCAGAGGTTTGCAGGAGAGAGACAGAGAAACCACAGCCAAACTCTGCCTTCTTCCCCTTACCTAGAAGCAGCATGCAGTAGGAGAGCTCTGTTTTATGGTCAAGGCTGTGCTGCTTGGTCCCATCTGAAAGCTGTGGGAAGGAGGTACATGTTAGCAAGAGTCTTCAGAGGCACTGCAAAGAAGCTCTCCTCTCAGGTCCTGTCTCCCTGGGAACTGCCAGGGAGACAAAGATGCTGTTCAAGAACGACATTGCCTTCTGCTCCCAGAGCCGCCTTCTGCTCTCCATCACCCTTCTCTCTCTCTACAACTCAACGGAGAGCCCAGAGAGAGGTGTTTCTGCTCAGACGGACCAATTCTAGACCCAGGAGTCAGAGGCGAACACCTTCCTGAGTGTCTTGCCTACTCGCCTCCAACCCTCCAGAGGGAGCTTGAGCCCACAGCACAGGACCCACCGACACAACTAAGGCTCTGGCCCAGAGGCAACAGGCAGCCTCGGAGTTGCAGGCAGGGGGTCTGCAGCAGCAAAAGGCAATTGGGATGCAAGGGCTGGCTAGGATTCAAAGGCTGAGCTGGAGATCTCTGGGCTCCAGACTGCTCCAGCTCCCTGCCTGAGAGTGAAACTCCTTTGGGAACTCAGCTGCCCCTGCAGTCCCTACCAAGCAGGCAGCCTTCGGCCTGGAAAGGTCTGTGGGCACTTTGGTGGAGTGGGGCTCCTCGACAGCTGCACGCACCTGGCTGCAAGGGGTGAGAAAAGCCCGGGACAGGGAAGCTCTACGCCGCCACCCCATAGGTCTTTCTTGCCAGCCTGAGGCAGACGCGCTCAAGCCAAGGGGAAGTGCGAGGCATTCAGCCCCCCTTACCTGGCGGTGCACAACAGCGCAGATGGCAGACACTGCTCCTTTGGGAAGAGGGAGCTGGAACCTTGCCACAGCTTCCAAGAAATGATTGAGACTCTACAAGAGAAAGTGGAAACAAGAGGGTGGCTTGTGACCTGGAGCAGCTCCTTAACACAGGACTGCATGCTGCCACAGTTGGCACAGCAGAGCTCCCTCCTCTCTGTGCACCCTCACCCTGCCCTACAGAGCCATAGAGCGTCTTGCGCGATGTCTCACCTTGGTCACGTGAGAACTGTCTTGGACCTCTTTGTATTGGCCCAGGAGCCAGGACAGCTGGCTGCCCACATGCTCCTGGTACTCTTCTTTGTGCAGGAGGAGGCCCATCATAGCTGCCACAGCCCTGATGATGGCCTGCTTGAGCTGTATGCAGGGAAGGCAGAAGACATTGGTTTGCTCCAAGTGAAGCTCTGCTCTACTACGCCGCGTCCCCCACACACAGTCTTCTCTCTTCACAACGACTGTGACTGCCCCTCTTCCTCTGCAGGGACTGTCTTCCTCGAGCAGAGAGGGACTGTATTTCCCCGCTTTTGTGCCCACAACCCTCCTGGCTCAGAGGCCACTGGCATCCGGCTGGTTCCCAGCAGGGATTCTCCCGGCCCCGCCTGGCCTCACCGGCTCCTTGCGGGTTGCAAAGCTGGAATCCAGGCACACTGTCTCTGAGCCCACAGCATTTCCATGCTCTTTAGCCACAGCAGGCTTCCAGCTCTAGACACTTTCTTGGGCAACCTGCTTCCTCCCAAAGCACGTCTCCTGACACTCCACCATCACCCAGAAAGACAGATGAGCTCCAGCATTACAGCTGCTGCTAAAGGGCCACAAAGGCAGCCGTTCTTACCTCCTGCTCTTCACAGGGCAGCCAGTTTTTGGTCACAAAGCAGTACAGTGGGAATGTTCCATCACACAACTGGGCTTCCTCCATCCGAGGGAAGGAGCATTTTGCCCAGTCTTGGAAGTAAAGAGTTACCGCTTTGGACCATGTTTCCAGAACTGCAGAAAAGAAGGGCAGAAAGGTCACTATGTCAAGCATGCAGCTGGGGGAATCTCTTGTATTATCATGCCGGCCTGACTCAAACTGCAGTGCCAGCCTCATGGGTGCTCAGCTCTGGAGCAGTTTTGGATTCTGGGGCAGGTGTGGAATGTTTTCAAATGTCTTCCTTGAAATGCTAAGCTGTTTCTCTCCTCCCTCTTCTCCTCCTTGTCCCCGCTAGCCCTTTTCCTCCTCCAAGGGTTGTTGCAGGAGGCTGAGTAGCAACATTCCCACAGCTCCATTCCTTTCCTGGCCACAGCAGTGTCCTGAGCTTCAGACACTGCTTTGACATTGTGCAGACTGTTTGGAGCTGTAAAGGGCATGAGCTCCCTAGAGGTTCAGAACCTGCGGTGAGAGCCTGGGAGAGAAGAGCCTTGGATGTGGACCTGTGCTCACTAACTTGCCCTTCCCTCTGCATCCCCATGGAGCCCTGGAACTCGGCTGTGACACTCACCCCCACAGACAGCTTGCTTGATCCTGCTGCCATCTGCTTGAGTCAGCGTTACGTGCAGGGCATCCCAGGTCCTTTGCACAAAAGGGATGCAGCTCAGAGCTGCCGAGAAGGGATGGGGCAGAGGGAAAGAAAAGAAGCTGCCATCAGGGAGATTCTTGGGAGACTTTGGAGTCCAGCACTTCGCACCTCTGATGGGCCAGGGCTATGGGATGCCAGGCCACTTGGGACTCTCTGAGCAGGGCAAGGGGGATTCCAGAGCTGCCACAGAAAGTCCCTGGGCAGCTGGCGCGTGTGGGAGAGTGCCCTGCCAGGGCGCAAGCGTGCTAGTTGACCTTCCGCCAGAGGCCTGGGAGCTGGGAAGCACTTCAGGGTGGGCCTGGAAGCACAGCAGAGCAGGCCTCCACTGGGTTGGGTCTCCCTGCTGCCCCCTCCTTAGGGCACTCAGCTCCGGAGCTGAAGTCACAACTCCCAGCTGCTGCCAGGCAGCAAAAGACACAGCAGCCGCCACCTTGGAGGCCTCCACTTCCACAACACAATGCCTCCTCCCACTGCTCCAACAACCCAGCAGCAAAGCATGAAGCATGAGTTGCGGTACCATAGCTTGTGGCAAGTTTGCCGAGGGTAATAAAGAGGAATTCCCCAGGGATTTTCTCCACAGGCTTCAGGTGACACTGGAGCTCATCCATGACAAGCAGGAAGTGAGACTGGGCCAGGCACAGCAGGATGTCACTCGCTGCTCTTTGCAATTCCTCCGTTGCACCCTGCAAAAATAAACATGATGGAGAACAAGCAACACGGCAAGGGTTGAGGCAGCCAGACGTGGCCATAGCAGGAGCTGGGAACCATCCCTAGTTCTTAAGGCAAAGGGGAAATCTTGGGAGCCCTATAGCTTGCCAAAAAGCTGGGCTCTAGGCACGGTCCTCTGACTAGCTTCCAAGAGAACAAGCTTACCTGCAGCCCTCTCACGTCCCTTGAAGCCACTGCTATCAATTGCCTTAGAAGATTACTCTCCAAATTGTCACCATCTTCCTGCAGGACTCTCCCCAGTGTCCGGTAAGTTTCTACTCTATTACCCTGGGGACAAGTCAGAAAAGGGAGCATTTGAGCTTCTTTCTCCTTGATGTCCACAAAGTCTCAGAGCTCTGGGCACTTGGTGCACCCAGCCTACAAAATGGCATCTCGCAGACAGCTCCATTCCTAGGATCTAGTCATAGAAAGCAGGTGAGTGAAGAGCTTCACTGGAAGGTGTTCCACCCAACGGAGGATCCACCTATTGCTATGGTAGGATCTACTCGAGTTCGGAACTCAGCTGAGGTTTCTGTGATGCGGTGCTTGCCCGAGAGCACATTTTCCGTGCACCAAGAGCACCTGCCATGGCACCTGATGGGAGCCAGGCACGTTGGGAATCACAGCACTAGAATCCAGGCAGAATCCGTGGACACTGCCAGCGCCTTACCTCATCCTCCTGCAGTCGGGTCAGCAGAGAGGCCACAGAGGCAGCCAAGGTGATGATGGCTGCAGGGAGGGACTCTGTCCTCCTGCCTCCATCCTCCCGCTCCTCCGGTCTCACCCGGGAAGATGCTTTAGAAAAGCAACCTGGAAGGAAACAATCCGAGGATGACGTGCCCTCCGGTGCGAGCATCAGTTGGAGGGTCAAAGGGCTCCTCAGCCTTCGGAGAAATTCCTGCCCTCTCTACTGACACCAAGCGACCAGCTGGCTCAGAGCTGGTGGCTCTGTTGTGGCTGATTGGAGCCCCCAGAATCAGGCAGGCAGGCCCGACGGCTGGTGAGACAGCACTGAAGTTGTCTGCCACGGACTATGGAGCCACGCAGCAGAGAAATGGCTCTGCACTGCTTGCTTCCTTTCCCATTTTGCTGTGGGATTTTGTGGATGAGTTCCTCGGGTGAGAAGGTCACAGTAGGAGGACCCAGATCAAGATCAGACAATTAGGAAAGGAGCAGAGGACAATCCCACATGTGAGGAGTCCTGCAGACTTGACCTACAGAACTGAGGAGTGGCCCTTACCCCGGAAGAACAGGAATCGCTTCATCTTGGAAGTAATTCCCAGCAGGCAGCAACGCTCTCTCCAACAACCTCCTCGCAGCTGGAAGAGCAAGCCACTACAGACCCCCCCTGCACAGACCGCAGGCCAGGGGAGCCAAGGCTACTGTGACACCAGTGCTCCCATGCACACCTCACAAAGGTGTCCTGACCATGAGGGCTTGTGCCTCGTGCGCTCACTCCCTCTGATGGAGAGCACCATATATTGGAACAGCCATGAGGGGGCTCCATCCATCCCCATGAAAGCCAAATGTCCCTGTGTCGCCAGTCACTCCTATTTGGGTCTCACTGCTAGAACGCTGGGGACTCTTGACTTGGTCTGAAGGTCTCCTCACCCCTCCTCTTCTGCTCAGTTAGCATGTTCCAGCCTCCAGAGACGGAGTGGTCTCAAGTGGCTGGCCTGGCTCTTGTCTGTCTTTGCTTCCTGTCCTGACTTCCTCAGAACCACCTGCCATCACGTTGCCCCTGTGCATGCTTGGCTGGGTCATTCTCTCTGTCTCCTCCAACACATTTGCACTCTTTGTCCAACTAGAACAGAACCAGACAGACACTGGAGATAGAGACTGGCTAGTTAGTTCCCCTGCTGGCACAAATCCTCGAGTGTGGTCAGCACAAAGACCTTCTTGGCATGCCATGAACTGATGGGATTAGGTGAGAAGTTTCTCATTTATATTGACTTCACACTAGTGTTCCATTTCCAGAGCCAGCTAAGGAAACCTTTTTTTTTTTTTTTTTTTTTTTTTTTTTTTTTTTTTTAAGCTGAACAGAGAATGGCATAACAGTCAGACGCTAGGCCACATCCTCCTCTTCTGCTTTTGTTCTTGCTGGTATTTTTGTGGCACCTTGGAGTCCTTCTGAAAGAGCAGAACCTGGTTGTGCTCTGGGCTGTGCAAATGACAAGCAAAGAGGTGGTCCCTAGTGCCCTAAGGCACTTCCAGTCTCCATGCATGCAGAGAGCCCACACGTGGATGAGCGCAACGTGTTCATCCAAGCACTTTGAAGAGGAAGGCTGGGGGAATGGACAACAGTGCCATCTCTCTTCCTGAAAGGAATCGCTTGAACAGCCAAGATCGAATTACTGGTCCAAACATCTGAGCGGGCCAGTGAGAGTAGCACGCTTCTGTCGGAGATGGGAGAGCCTGTGTCAGTCACGGAGGGTTTTGCTTTTTGCATGCAGTAGAATTGTTTTGACAGAAGAAATGTTGAGAGAAGCCAACAGATCCTTCTGTGCCTGCAGTGAGAGCACTCACGCAGAGACCCAGTGTCGGCGCCCTCTCCCAGGGATGGGGAAGAGGTCCCCAGCCCGTGCCCAGCGCAGCAGCCTGACAGACTGTCATCTCTCCAGCCATGAGGTGGTGCAGGGCTGCGCCCCGCATTTGCTCTCTACCAGTCCCTTCAGAAAACACTGTCCTTTCTCCTCTGGACAGCCCCCGTGCTGGACAGAAGGAAGCATGTGAAGGGAGACCCTCCCCTCTTCAGAGCTGACAAGCGGCAGAAGAAAGTTACCAGGGCAGAAGTGAGACACCCCCCCACACACACACACATGGTTTGTGCTGGGGCTGAACACCAAAGCCTTTCCTCCAGCCTCCCCTTGCCCAAAGCTGTGGGCTATGGGACACACATCTTTTTCCAGGGAAGTGGCTGGCTGCCTTGGGATCCTGGAGTCTCCAGCTTTGGAGGTGAAAAACTCTTGGGATTACTTTGAGAAGGTGGTTAGCAAAGAGAACCTAAGAGCAATAAAGTGCATGGGATAAATCACGCCTGTTTAGTTTCTTGCTCAGCCCCTTCCTAGCCTCATCAGACCAGGCTGTTGGGGTGTCCCATCCCACAGGTGAACGCTGTAACACCAGGCTGCTCTATAAAAACCTAAGGGATGCGCTGAAATTGGCTCTCTTTCCACCTGCTGTGGTTTCTACTGAATCCAGCAGGACTTGCTAGTTCAAAAACAGCCCTGGTGGTAATCCACTGTCTCACATTCTTTCTGGTGACTGGCATTTTCTTGGTGCACTACAGGATGGTGTAGAGAACCGGTACTAAGTGCGGTTTTGTCTCGACATTGCTGCCGCTGGGCCGCACCGGGCAATGCCGCGCCGGTGCCCCCGGGAGCCATCCGCGAGGTAAACAACCTCATGTGCCTGCACAGGGAGAAAAAAAAAGGCGCAAAAAGGGCAGAGAAAGGCTTCTAGGGGAACATCACGTCTGGCACGAACCGCACGTACACATTTGCGATCTGCGCAGGAGCAGGAGACACCCCCCCCCCCCAGAAGCCCCCAGCCCGTTTCTGGAAGGGTCCGAGAGGGCAGACTGCGCACGACAGCTAATCTGCATGGGAAGTGAGGAAGCACCGCCCAGAGGGGGGCAAGAACCTATAAAAACTGCAGACTGGCTGAATGGGGGGGGGGCTTGTTTGCGAGGAGTGGAGGTCTGGAACGGAGTCAGCAGAACATCATCAGACTCGGAGTGGCAGTAGCTAGTTTCTTTTCTCCTTTTCCAACTTTCTCTATCTTTTCCCCTTCGCTTTTCCCCACCTTTTCTCCCCACTTCGTTGAAAATAAAGTTAAAAGATTGTACGCTATTTGACCGGTTTTAGCGTCTTAATCTCGTCCTTGGGATCGTAACGAAACCTTCCCAATATTGGATCGGGACATGTAATTGGTGTCACAGAGAGGATCCCTTGAGACGAGAGTATCGTACAACCTTATGGTGTGCTGAGCGACTGTGTGTGTGAACGAGACGTACGAACAAGTACGAAGCGAGTGCGGAGTTCCGATCCGCGGTTCTGCTCTCCCGCGAGGGAAGCAGCCAGAGACGAGCGAAGTGTAAGGAAGGAGTGAATGCTGAGATCTTTAGTATACTTGTTTACGGTTTGGCCTCCTGAGGGTGTATAGGGGAAACTTGGATTTTCAGGTGTGACCCCCTCAGGATGAAATCCCCATTGTAGGACGTTTTGTAGTAGGTTACGGTTTGGCCTTCTGGGAGCGTATAGGGGAAACTTGGACTCCTTTAAGGTTTGGCCCTCCCGGGACGAAATCCCTTTAGTAGGATATGGCCACCAAGAAGGCAGGCAATTTTTGTGAGGAAATCGAGAAATTGTATGATCTTTTGGAAGTACACCGTTCTCGTCCCTCGCCCTCAGGACGAGACTGGGCACAGGACCATTGGTTCCAATTGCAAAGTGTAGTGGACCGAATAGCGGTCTTGCAAAAAGAAGCTAAAGTTAAGAAAGGAAAAGGAAAAGCTACTGTTTGCTAGGAGCGTGCCTAGCAGCTGCGGTGGAGGACAGGCAGTGGGCACCTTGTCAGGCAGAGGCTGTGGTTGCCGCGCTGCAAGCAGCGGTAACGCCACTGCAAGAACAATTACGGGAAACCAAGTGGGTGCTGGAGGAGGAGAAGCACCAAGGTCTGATACTGAAAGAGGAGCTAAGAAACCAGCTCCTGAGGGAGGCAGACACCCTCACCGAAACTGAGGTGCTGCTCGAGGGAAAAGGGGTACGCCAAATTTACCCCCAAAGGGACATAAAAAGATTAAAGGAGGCCGTAGATGGCCCCCCCCCCATATGTGCCCACTAGTCAAAACGGAATATATATATATATATGAGGATGACAGCAACAACCGCCCCCAGGTTGTTACCAAAGAAATCCCTCTCACAGCTACCAAACTGGCCAAGCTGCGAAAAGATTTTGCTAGAACGGCTAGGGAATCCGAAACCAAATACGTGTGGAGGGTATCCCTGTCAGGAGGGGACAGAATCCTGCTATCGGAAAAGGAGGCAGAGGGATATTGGGGCTCAGGCGTGTTCCTGACGATGGGCGATCGCCAAGCCCCATGGTCCCTGACTCAGAGGGCCGCATATTGGGCGGGGGGGGGCTGAACCCTTTGGAAAGGGGGGATCCCCTAGCTATAACAGGTTCCGTTGCTCAATTGCTGGAAAGTGCACAAAAGGCAGCTTGTCTGCAAATGATGTAGGATCGGGAACTCAAGCCAAACCTGAGCTCTCCAATGTTATTGCTGGTAGATCCCGAGCAGAAGACACCCCTAATATGGGGACTTCCTGATTCCCTGAAAACTACTGGGATCCAATTGCAGGGGAGAATCCAAAATGTGCCCCGCAAGGAGAGAATCGCGGCTGCCCTGGAGGGGATGGTAACCCCTGAGCATCGGTGGCTGGGGAAAAAGGTGTGGACCTGGGGGGGGAGGTAGCCCAGGAATTGATCAGTTATGGGAGGAAATACGGGCCAGTCGGCCGGACTTACCAAAGGGTGGAAACTAGGGCCGTGTGGGCGGCAGAGCCAGCAAACAAGCCGCTGGCATTTTCTGGGAGGAGCCCAAATTTAGCCAGAAGAGAAAGATCCCTGACCTGGCAGGGACTATGGCCGTTGGGGCTGCAAAAAGGCGTGCCCCGAGACTTGATGGACAGGCTCCCGACCAAAAAACTAGAGCTGCTGGTACAGAGGTGGTCCGGACAGGGACCCCCGCCCAGACCGAAACCACCCCCGCGCCGGCCTTAAACATGGGGGAGGAGTTCGAGGGAGGACGAAAGGGAGGCGGGAAACTAGCTCCTCCGCCCCCTCAGGGTGTGGGGGGAGGCGGAGGGCGGATGTTTATAAGACAACTCACCTGCAGTAACAAAGGAGATTCATTAATCACCATAGCCGTGGGGCCGAAGAGAAGGCCTGTAACTTTTTTAATTGACACAGGGGCCCAAATTACAGCGCTAAAATGGAGTGAGGCGGAAGGGTGTGGCATCTCGGTCCTGTCCAAACACCTAATAGTTTTAAATGCTCTGGGGAAGACCCAGACTGTGCCCATGACCCCGGTAACATTGTGGTTACCAGGGGAAGAGAGTCCTGTGGACACCATGGCGGCTGTGGGGCCTTTTCAAATGAACCTCTTAGGCATAGACGTCCTGAAGGGGAAACAGTAGCGGGATACCCAGGGGAATTCGTGGTCTTTCAGTGTTCCTCAGGTTAGAAGACTAACCGGAGATTTCGGTGTGGCAGTGCGCTTGCTGCAAGCGGCGCCTCCCCTCCCCCCCTTCCCGGCTGACTAACGTAAAACCCTATAACGAGAGAGGATATTGCCCCAGTATTGGAGGACCTGAAAAAACAGGGAGTTGTGATCCTGGCACAGTCCCCCTTCAATTCCCCTGTATGGCCAGTTTGAAAACCAAATGGTAAGTGGAGACTAACCATAGACTATTGGCGATTAAATAACAATACAGGACCATTGACAGCCGCTATGCCAAATATCGCTGAATTAACAGTGACTATCCAGGAGCAGTCCCACCCTGTGATGGCAACAATCGATGTCAAAGACATGTTTTTTATGGTCCCTTTGCAGCCTGAGGACCAAGAGCATTTTGCCTTCATGTGGGAGGGACAGCAATACACGTTCACTAGACTACCTCAGGGGTACAAGCACTCCCCTACACTAGCCCATCATGCGCTAGCACAAGAGCTTGAAACTGTCCCCATACAGGCGGGAGTCAAAATTTATAGATAGACTAATACATAGACAATGTGCTCGTGGGACGGAGCCAGGTAGAGGATGTTGAGAAAAACGCAGCGCGACATTATTGCTCACCTAGAGCAGATAGGGCTGACAATTCTGCCCGAAAAGATCCAAACTCCCTCCAGTGAAGTAAAATTTCTGGGAATCTGGTGTGTGTGTGTGGGGGGGGGATGACCTGCATTCCCCCGGATACCCTGTCCTCATTGGACTCAGTTAAAATGCTGGAGTCCAAAAAGGACCTGCAACACGCTCTAGGGCTGCTTGTATTTTGGAAGCACATTCCTGATTTTTCAATTATTGCCAGGCCTTTATATGACTTACTACGGAAAAGGGCTCACTGGGAGTGGACCTCGGTCCACAGCGAGGCGTTGCAACTGCTGGTTTTTGAGGCGAACGCCTACCAAGCTTTGGGGCCAATCCACCCCACCGACCCTATCCAGATCGAAAGGGGGTTTGCCCAGACCGGGCTTTCCATCCACCTGTGGCAGAAGGGGCCAGAGGGGCCTACACAGCCCATCGGGTTTTATTCACGCAGCTTCAGAGACGCTGAAAAGTGGTACACCACATGGGAGAAGGGGCTGTTTGTAGTCAGCCTTGCTCTAAGGGAGGCTGAACGAACTATTCGAAAGCAACCCCTAGCTCTCCGAGGTCCGTTTAAGGTGACCAAAGCGGTCCTGGCAGGGACCCCGCCCCCTGACGGGGTGGCTCAGAGAGCCTCCATACGAAAATGGTGCGCACAAATAGAGCACTATTGTGAAATTTTTTCTGTAACAGAAGGAGCCACCAAAGTATTAAATATACAAGATGAAGCAGACTTGAATAAAGAAGCCCCCCCAACTCCTCCCTGTAATTCAAGTAGCTCCTCCCTTTTCCGATCAGATCCTAAATGCATGGTTCACAGATGCTTCCTCAACGCAGGAAGGGAAAACCTGGAGATACTGGGCTGTGGTGCTCCAAGTGGGGACTAAGGAGCAGATCATTACAGAGGGAGAGGGCAGTGTGCAGGTGGGAGAGCTGGTTGCAGTGTGGAGCGTGTTCCAACGCGAAAGCCAGGCTACTTCCCCTGTACACATCTACACGGACTCATATATGGTGCTCAAAGGCTGCACGGAATGGCTTCCTTTTTGGAAGCAAAACTGCTGGGAGGTTAATAGAATAATAAATATACTTGGAAAGCAAAAGATGCTAGTGGGAAAACTCACTAGATTCACACAAAATGGATTATTCCCTCCTTCTGACCTGAGGAGCGAGTTTGTTCTTATTTCTGTTTTCAAGGGCGGTGATCTGACCAAGATGCACCTACTGCTCTCGACCATCCTGATTCAAGGATGCATCCACGAGGGCGACGAACGACCACTCCCTCTACCTTCCCCCAACCCATTTAATCCCTTCGAGAACAATGAATTCGTGTTGCTGGTGAAAGCAGTAAGCCAAGCTTTCAATTTAAGCCACTGCTGGGTTTGTGGAGGACCGCTAGGGTTATCAAGTTGGCTGTGGACATCCACATCCCTCACCCCAGACCAGATCGTAAGCAATTATAGCGAAACCGCGAACAACATGTGGGACGACAGTGGGACCTGGCCAATTCAATTTCCAGCCATGGGGCAATATTGTTTAAATCGTACCCAGGAGGGAGGGATCGAAGTGGGGGAAAGTAAATGTCGATGGACACTCACTCGTAAGCCGCTCGATAAAAATGGGAATCTCCACTCATGGATGTGGCTCGATGAAATGGGGCGCAGTCGGGGATTTGAGGGATACTGGTCAAACAAAAAATGAAACTTTAACTCTCCAAGGATCCAATTATCCCCCTTACAAGCAAACCTGCAAATGGGAAGGTACTTCTGGGGCTTGGTGTTGTACCAGCCGAATAGGTGATGGGATGGTCACATTTGTCAGCCCTCTGGGCAACAGAGACACAACTTACTTTCAATTCCCAACAGGGATAGACGGGCTATTTGCTCAGAGCATCAGAGCTAAGAAGGGGCATTATTGGATCTGCGGACACACAGCATATAAATCTTTACCCGCGGGGTGGTCGGGAATTTGTTATATAGGGATTATCAGACCTTTGTTTTTCCCTTTTACCAGAAACAGGCGGACCTCAGTTAGGCATAAAGGTATATGATAACCTCGGAGACAGAAGTGTTGCCCGTAAGACACGATCCATTAAGGTAGATTTTTGGGTGGGACGCAAAAATGGGGGAATAACGAGTGGCCTCCTGAATGAGTAATTCAACATTACGGGCCTGCAACCTGGAACCCTAATGAACCAATATCAGGGGTGAGAGAACCAATTTATAACCTAAATCGAATAATCAGACTACAGGCGGCTCTAGAAATTATTACCAACAAAACCGCGGATGCAATAGATCTTTTAACTTGGCAGTCTCAACAGATGCACACAGCAATCCTTCAGCACCACATGGTTTTAGACTATCTGTTAGCTGAAGAGGGAGGGGTGTGTGGGAAATTAAATGTTTCCAACTGTTGTTTAGAAATAGATGATGTAGGCGAAGTAGATCTCCAGGTAACCAAAGATATCAGAAAAATAGCCCACATCCCCGTCCAAACCTGGAACGGTTGGAGTGGCTATTTGTGGTCCTGGTTACTGGGGGCACCTTGGGTGAAACAGTTAATATTGTATTTGTTATGTGTGGTTGCCGCTTTAATGTTCTTACCTTGTATAATTCCTTGCTTTGTTCAATTAATCCGACATGTTGTGTCAAATATGCAATTCGTTCCCACCACCTCAGCCGGTGGCATAAAGAAAATCTGTGCCTTTTCTGTGAAGGAGGAAATTGCATATTAACATCCACCGCGCATTTGCCATCTGTTTTATACCTGTTGTAACAATCACCTTCCTCGTTAACTCAGTTTTGCTGTGTGTTCTGTGAAGTTAAATGTTGTTAAAATTGTTAAAGAATGACCTTGCATTGAGCAACACCTCTGTTTAATCACTGTTAAGCACCTTTTTTTTTTTTTACCCAAACCCATGTCGTTCCTTTTACTTTTCCTGCGACTTGTCAAAAATTGTTCATAACTACTGTGCGCGCTTCTACCTTTTCTATACTTCCTTCTGATCTCTCTATCTCCTATCACCACCGTGGACGAAGGCTATGAAGACTTCAGGAAGGAGACGTACCAATCAATGTTTAAGTCACGGGGTGGTGTGGTGGACAGATGAGTGAACTATTGCCTTAAACATTTCTTGGTACATAAGGTGCAAGCAAACCATAACCCCGAACAAGCCATCTGTTCCCGGCGGGAACAGGACTGAGTTGCTGTGACACCCAAAATGGTCTCCCTGTGACCACCTGGGACACACCGAGCCTGCGCTGAACCAGACCACGATCGGGCAGAGACTTTGGGACCTGGCCTAGTTCAGTGAGAAAGGGCCCCAGAGCTGGTGCAGGCTGGAAAGATAAGGGAGTTACAAGCAGTCTGCATTCCTATGCTTCACACTCCAGGAGGGAGGATGCAAAGGCTTTGAAATAAGGCCTGCTTGGGCGCCAGGACCCTGGGAAACAAATCCTCCTCTCACTGCTGAAACAATGTTAATTAAGGTTGGGGGGGGGGGGGGGTCTGGATTATATCCTCTTTGTCAGGACCTTGGAAGATAACACCTACTGTCACTGCTGGGGCAGTGCTAATTGCTGGAACAACACCTCTTTGTGTTTGTGCCCTGAGAGACAAGGGTAGGACCCAAGGATTCAAAACACATCTGTCAGCAGAAACCGCAACAGTAAAGATAACGGAGGAAAAAAAACAGCCTGCCTAGGAACAACGATGAGACCCAATAGGGAGCAGGAGACCCCAGACCTAAAAATTACTATTGGTCTGAACTACCACGTGGGGGTGGGAAACTTAATTTGAAAAAGCTATAATTGCCCAGGGATTTCTTTGTTCAGGGTCCCTCTTCGGAGGCACCCAGCTTGAGCTGTAACTACTGCACGCATGTCATTACAATTTATTTAATTAATTTGCCTTGATTTGGCTCCGAACTTTTCAGCGGGAACCTAGGGTCGGGCCCTGTTATGGTGGCCGACAAGCCTAATTTCCAAGTGGGACCCTAGGCGACCACTGTCGGGGCCTCTCGTCTCCAAACGATCATCTGGCGCCATCGGGTGAGTTCACACCTGGGATCTTTGGCAACGAGAAGCACCGAGAAGGTGAGTCTTAAATTCCCACTTAAATTCTAAATTCTGGTCTGGTAACAGTGCACTGAAGGGATACACGGGCTGATCACCGTAAGGCATACCAGGGGGACGGGTGCGAGTCCCATCCCCAGGGTTTGAGTGGATTTTAAGTCCCAGCTCGGTCCAGCCAGAGAAGGGGTGCGCAGCCTGATCACCATAAGGCGCACTGCAAGACTGTAAGACAGAAGTCTAGGGTCACTGTGACTGGTGTGACTGTGTATAGCCTGGGAACTGACCGGGGCGCCCGTCGGCTGAGGAAGCCACCCGCTGCGAAGGGACAGCAGTCCTAGCAGTTAAAGACTCGGGTGGTGTGAGTGCGGTTCCCAGAGAGTGAGAGAAAGAGAGTGTGTGATCCCACCAGCCGCAGGAGCTGGTGTTACTGGTAAGGAAGTGCACTGCCTGATTTGCTTAAGACGCACTTTTCAGGAACTCAATATGGGGAATAATTTCGGCATAGAAAAGGGGATGCCTTTAGCCGAAATTTTGGAAAATTGGAGTACCAAAAAAATCTAAGGAAAAAAGGTTGATCCAACTGTGTCAGGAGGATTGCCCATTCCTGACAAAGGAGGGAAACCCAGCGGAACGGTAGCCACCGCAAGGGACTTTTGATCAGCAGGAGCTAACTTTCTTGTGAAATCATCTAGAAGACAGGTTTCCAAGTCGAATGGATTACTGGTATGTTTGGGATAACTGGGCATGGGCGCGGGAGCATTTGAGCCGGGAGGGAGGGAGGAAAGAAACTTGCCGAAGGTAACACTCATGTTAGCAGACACTAGTACCCTGGACTGTGCTCCAAAAGTTTCTGCTCCACCTTATATGCCTGATGATCTCTCTGTCATTACTTCTCCTTCTCCTCCTCCTTCTCCCTCTACTCCACCGGCTGCCGGACTCTGTCCTATGATCCCCAATGTGCTGACTAACCCTGCCGCTTTACAGCCAGGGGAAAGGGAGGGGCCAGTCCCCCTCCTCCTGTGCTGCGGGTATTTACTAATCAACCCCGGGACGCTGGCGTTCTCGCCTTGTGGGGGAGTGTCCAGTTATTTTCTAATATATGCACCAGGCACAACCCAAACTGGAGTGATACCCAAATTCTTTTGAGGGAATTATTTTGACCAAATGAAGGGGATAAGATAATTAAAGATGTGGAAGAAGTGCAGCAAGCAAACCTCTGGCTAGCAAATGATCCAAACTGGGATTGTAATAAAGCAGGAGATAGAGCTGTGTGTCAAACAGGACTTTGAAATTTAGCAGAAGTAATTAGAGCATGCAGAGAATTAGGAGTAAATTGGACTAGAGTGCAAGAATGCAGACAGTGATTAGATGAACACCCCCATGACTTTTGGGGACTTTTGTGGTAAGCCCTGCTAAAATATGGAGGAATGACCCCACAAAACTTCACTGATGCTCTTGCAATTAGTGTTTTTATAGATCAAGCAGCCCCTGATACACAAAAGTATTTTAAAGAGCGTATGCCAGGCTGGCAAGGGGAGGGGGCGTGGAAGAACCAGGGGAGATAGATGGAATCAAAGTGAACGTGGTGTACAATTAAGAGTTAATGATGTTTGTCATTATTGAGGGGAACAAGGGCACTGGAAGCAGGAATGCCCAGTGAGGCCCCATGTATTTGGGAATAGAGGGGCCAGCATGAGAAAATCAAACACTAAGAATGAGACCAGGCAATTCCCGGTCAGTCCACAATGACAGGAGATAGGAGACTCAGAAAATACTGTGGAAATTGGGGTAAATTTATGGGATATAGATTTGGATTTGAGGGGCAGGTAATGGCAAATATAGAAGGTTTAGAAGTGCCCTTTCTAGTGGACACTGGAGCCACCCTTTCCCTTTTAAATTTTGAGCCTAAAGGATGCAAGTCATCAGATAAAATAATGATGCGAGGAGTGATGGGAAAAGGCGAATGAATGTTATCTAAGCCCTTATTACTCACTATTGGGGGTAAAAGAGTGTGGGGATGTTTTATAATTTCCACAGACTTCCTTCTTGCCTCTTAGGGAGAGATCTCCTGCAAGCCTCGGATACTCAGATCTGCTTACAGCCGGAAGGGATAAAGCTAATAATTATGGGCTCATGTGTTCTGGCTAAGACACCAGAACCAGAGTCAACTAATCTGCAAATTCCAACAGGTTTAGAATCAGTTTCTAAAAAATTATGGAGCTCTTCAGGAATGGATGTGGGACTACAGAAATCAGCTAGTCCAGTCTCGATAAAAACAAAGGGGGGATTGCCTCCCGCAGTTAAGCAATACCCTATCCCAAAGGAAGCAGAGAAGAGGATCCAAAAACAAATCGATCATTATTTGAAACTAGGTATTCTTAGGGTCTGTGAATCCCTGTACAACACTCCGATTCTGCCAGTTAAAAAGAACAGGCAAGATTCTGATGGTGATCCAGAGTATCGGTTTGTACAAGACTTAAGGGCTATAAACCAACATGTAGTTGCTCCACATCCAGTAGTCCCCGACCCATCAACCGTTTTACTACAGATATCTCATTGGGCAACTTATTTTACTGTGATTGACCTAACGGTAGCCTTTTCTAGTATACCGATAGCTGAAGATAGCCAAGATCTCTTTGCTTTCACTTGGAAGGGACAACAATTAACTTGGATGAGGCTGCCACAGGGATTTACTGGGTCTCCAACTATTTTTTCACGTATACTCACAAATGACCTCTCAGATACCGAACTTCCAGGACATTCTGTATTAATACAATATGTGGATGATTTGTTATTAGCAAGTAAAGATTATGAGACGTGTTTAAAAGATACTGTTTCTCTATGTAACGTTCTTGCAGAAAAAGGTCATCGGGCATCTCTGTCTAAACTTCAGCTGTGTCAAAGAGAGGTGAAATATTTGGGTTTTATCTTAAAAGAAGGACACAGGTTAGTTGATCCAGAACGAGTAAAGACAATTCTTAATATGCCTCATCCTGTAACAAAAAAACAACTTAGGGGATTTTTAGGAGCTGTAGGATTTAGGATTTTGCCGACTGTGGATTCCTGGGTTAGCAGAACTTACTAAGCCTTTAGTACAGGCAACAAAAAAGGAGGAGATAGAGCCTTTGGCCTGGGGCCCAGAAAGGGAGAAAGCTTTTACATCTGTAAAAAAGGCATTGGTTTCAGCCCCAGCTCTAGGGTTACCAGATTATAGCAAACTATTTGAATTATTTGTCCATGAATGACAGGGAGTAGCAAGTGGGGTACTCACCCAAAAACTAGGTCCTCACCGCAGACCAGTGGCCTATTTACTCCACACAGCTAGACATGGTAGCTAAAGGCACTCCAGGATGCATCAGAGCAATAGCAGCTACGGCCGCTCTTACTGAAAAAACACGACCTGTAGTTTTGGGTCACTCACTGACTGTGTATGTGCCACATGAAGCAGAACTGTTAATGAAACAATATGCAACTCAAGCGCTATCCCCACAGAGAGCTCACCGCTATGAACTGATAATACTGCATGCAGATAATGTGACCTTAAAGAGATGCAATATCTTAAATCCAGCAACGCTACTGCCTCTACCTGAGGATGGAGAGCTGCATCATTCCTGTGAGCAGGTGATCGTCAGCTCGAGCAAGCCCTGGGAGGACCTTAAAGACGAACCTTTGGAGAACCCGGACTTAGTTCTGTTTACAGATGGATCATCCTATTATTTGGACGGAAGGCGCCACTCCGGCTATGCTGTCACTAACGTCTTTGAGGTACTTGAGACTAATCCTTTGTCTCCATCTGTAAGTGCTCAAGGAGCAGAATTAATAGCATTGACCCAAACAGCAAAAATCGGTAAGAACCTGCGGGTAAATATCTATACCGATTCTAAATATGCATTTGGAGTATGTCGTGCAACAGGGATGTTATGGAAAGAACAAGGATTCTTTTCGTTATCAGGAAAGAAATTAGCTAATGGAGAAGAAATACCTAATTTGCTGGAAGCAGTTCAACTGCCCAAAGAAACTGCTGTAATACACTGCCCAGCCCATACTAAAGACACTACAGAAATTAGCAGAGGAAATGCTTTAGCCGACGCTGCTGTGAAAGCTGCAGCCCAACAACCTCTGAGAGAATGTATGGGGGCAGTTCCAAGGATGGACCAGAGTGGCCAAATTTAATAGACCCCAAAACTATGTGTGAAAAAGACTGCTCAGTGGAAGAGAAAAAACAATGGGGACAGTGGGAAGCAAAACAAAGTGATGATGGAATATGGACAATTGGAGGAAAACCAATTCTACCAAAAAAAATATTTAATTACTATAGCTAGGTGGTTTCACGATAAAGCTCATGGGGGAGCCGAGGCAATAGCTAAGCAGGTACAGAAAGTATGGGCTGCTCCAGGAATTTATGCAGCTGCTAAAAGAATAAGGGATAGCTGCCCGACCTGCCAGAAGTTTTCAAATAACAAGCCAAGCTCAGATTTAGGGGGACGGCCATGGGCTTACTTCCCTTTCCAGAAGCTACAAATAGATTATGCAGATATGCCATCTGCCAATGGGTACAAACACTTGTTAGTGATAGTAGATCAGTTATCAGGCTGGGTAGAAGCTTTCCCAACAAAGCCTTACTGAAGGAAATCATACCCAGGTATGGGGTCCCAGAAGCCATTGATTCAGACAGGGGTGCCCATTTTACGGCAAGCATAATCCATCAGTTATATAAATCATTAGAAATAAAAAGAAACCTATGTACCCCTTATCACCCACAATCTTCAGGACAAGTAGAAAGAATGAATAGAACATTAAAAGAAAAATAGCAAGAAATGCACACATGCTAGCCTAAAATGGCCAGAAGCATTAAACTTAGCTCTATGGGATGTTTGAAATGCCCCATGGCAACCCATAGGACTAACACCAGCAGAGATTCTCCTTGGGAGACATTTAGCTATACTAGGGACTTATTATTCCAGCTAAGACCAGCCTGTTAGACGGAGATGAATGACTAACCCAGTATGTTCTAAGTATGCAAAAAGGTTTGAAAATCTTGGAAAAAAAAAAAACATATGCTCAATGATATGAATCCACACCACCTGAAATACAAGTGCCTGGTATACAGCCTGGGGATGAAGTTTTAGTTAAAGTATTTCCACAAAAATCCAAGTTAAAACCTAAATGGAACAGGCCATATACTGTCATACTATGTTCTTATTTTGCTGTTAAAGTTGAACTGTACTTGTATATATTAAAAAAGGATGTGTATGTGTAAGAACACTTTGTAATCTTATATTCATAGGTAACATTATTGTAGATACAAGTAATCACTCAAATATTTGTAACTTTACCCAAGATTATGGGATGCGACTTTAATTATTCAGCTCCTATTAGATCTTATCAATTATTACAATCTAATTATACATTAATTCAAAATTTACTACCTACCCCCATTGGGATGAATCTCACCCTGGTAAAGAAACTACTACAACATGATGATTTGCGTCAACTGCTAGAACGCATCCGAAACAGTGGACAGAAAACTCTAATCACCATTCATCATGATGCGGAAGCGATACACCACGTCTCGGAAGGGATAAAAAAGGGACGGAGAACATCATGGCTGGGAAACTCTTCTAGGGTGGTCACCAACTGCAACAGGCATTTATAATCATGTGTTGCACCCAGTAGGAGTTGGGTTAAGTTTAACTGTGTTATGCCTATTGCTTACAATCATATTATGCATAAGATTATGGAACGTGATAGTACGCCTTGAAAGGCTTCGAGAACTCTGTTCAAAGTATTAGCAGGGATGCTTCATAAAAACAAAGGGGGGAACTGTGAAAGAATAGCGAACCGAAACTGTCTAGAGGTAGCCGCTTAGCACAACTTCTATGAAACTTGCTTAGCATGAGGCGCTAAATTTGCTGAAGCCTTAGGCCGCACTTAGATAAAATAATGAACTTTTACTTAGTCCAGTAAGAAAAGGGCCTCAGAGCTGGTTCAAGCTAGGAAGATAAGGAAGTTACAAGCAGTCTGCATTCCTGCGTCTCACACTCCGAAAGGGAGGGTGTCAAGGCTTTGAAATAAGACCAGTGCAGGGCATTAGGACCTTGAGGGACAAAGCCTTAGCTCACTGCTGGGGCAGTGATAATTGTTATGCTTTAGAATCACCTCCTCCTCCTCCTCAGGACCTTGAGACACAACAGTAAGACCCAACAAAAACAGAGGTACAACCGTCATCAGAGACCGCAAAAAACAAAAATAAGGAGAAAAACAGCTTACCTCAGAATGACGATGAGACCCAATGAGGAGCAGGAGACCCCAGACCAAAAAATTACTATTGGTCTAACTACCGCGTGAGGGGTGGGAAATGCAAGTTGAAAAAACTGTAATTGCCCAGGATTTGTTTATGTTAGGGTCCCTCTTTGGAGGCACCCAGCTTGAGCTGTAATTATTGCACACGCGTCATTAAAATTTAATTATTTAATTTGTTTTGATTTGGCTCTGAACTTTTCTGCGGCAACCTAGGGTCGGGCCCTGTTATGGTGGCCGACAAGCCTAATTTCCATAACAATGTTGACCCCATTTTACAGAAAAAAAGTGATCGTTTGGATTTTTCGTTAACTTACGGGGTTCCTTCAATGTATGGTGGGCCAGGGAAGGAAATTTTTTCCCTTCCCCCAAAACTTTTAGTCTAAGGCAGTATGGCCATTTTTAAGTTTTTATTTGGGAAGGAGATCCAGTGAGAACAGCGTACCAGAACCATTAGTTCAACAGCTGTAACTGTCAGCACTGGTTTTCAGTGTCCCTATAGTAACTCTGGCTTGGTGGCAGAGCTTCCTGGGGTGCCTGGCAGGAGGGGAGGAAGGCTTGGCCATCCTCCTCCCCCCGGCGTAGACAGCTATGCTCATGCTGAAGGGATGTTTGTTTGAGGAGGGAGGAAGGCGTGTGCTCCTGTGAGGCAGCAAAGCCCCCATCCAGCTGTGCTGATGACAAAACACAGTTCCCAAGACAGAGGGAAAACTGACTTCTAAAACCGTGTTTCCTGAATTAAATGTCTGTTGCACTGAGAGACATTTTCTGTTGAGTATGAGTGAAAGGGAACGTACTCCCTCTGTAAGACAATTATTGAGACAAAGCAGAAAATTTTAATGTGCCCCTGCGCATGTTTTTGTCTTTGACTAATCTAAGATTTGTGTCTCCTGTCCATAGGTGCAAATTCTTAAAAAAATAAATAACTAAAAAATCCATGTAATCTTCAGATGTTGAGGATTGATACAGATGTTACTCCACTTGCTTGAAGCCTCTATGTGGAAGATAAAATTTAACTCTGCAGGAAAAAGCTACTTAAGCAAATAGCTTAGACTGTCATTTTAGCATTTTACAGATTTGGTATCATTAGTCTGAAATTGGTAACATCTACCTAGAACTCATAGTTCACTGAGGTGTATACTTAGTGAAACTTCCAGCAAAAGTTCCCTGCTCTTCTTGCTCCTTCAGCCTGCTATGTAGTATTACACTGAAAAGAAACTAACACTGAGCATTAAGGATGCTTCAGAGCTGACAACTTACCTACATTGTTGGTATTAAACAGTGAAAGGCTGACTTAATGATTACAGTTGCAGAGAGATTTAGAGAATAACTAGCAGTGGCAAGTGAAAAAGAAATTGCTCAGGTTTCCATAAAGCACTTGATGCTTAGGCAGAAGTCTAGTATAATGATTCTGCTTTAAGCATTGTTAGAGAAATGAAGCTGTGGTATTGATTCTGCTCCCAGACTGGTGAAAACCTCCTGCAACGCACATATAATAAACTCCAGTCAGAAAGGTGGGCATATTCAATATTTTCTCTTTCCAGGAACGGTATTTGCCAGGAAACTTACACAATTACATGCTTGCTGGTCTGAGACGGACTGGGTCACAACACTTGCAGTATACCTAAAGGTCCTTTAATTACTGCCAGAAACATTTGTGAAGTGCATTAGAGATGGAACTTCAGTTCAAGTACCTTCGAGTAGTTTTCTGGACAAAGTTTTAGGCTGAAATCTTCAGTACACGTTCTGTTCTATTCTCTGTTGTTCTAGTGAAGTGACGTAGAACAGGACAGGAAATAAACAACATTCTCTACCAAAGTTGTGGCAAATACAAAAACAAGTGCACAAATTACCCCTTATTTTCAAATGTCACATCATAATGAAGTGGAAGGAGAGTACAGAGAGACATCATATACTGTTTCCTGTGCTTTTCATCCATAAGATATGGACAGGAAGTATTTAAGCAATGATTAAAGGATCTGTCAGCAAGGTAGACTCAGGTTTCTCTTGTGGGGATTGCCAGATAACAGGCACAAGTCCTGCTTGAATGCTTAGACTATCCAGAAATGCTGATAATCGTTGCTCTCTTTTAAAGGAATGGCTACATGCAGAGTAGACCAAGACGAGCATTACAGACAGCTTAGAGGAGAATCCATATTCTTATCTGATTGGTGATTAGCTGTCAAATATTCAAGGCCCCCTAGAAATCTGTTAGTATTACAAATTGAAGTGGAAAGCCAAGTTCAGTTTTCCTACCTAGTTTTACGAAGTCATACGCAAGACGCACACAGTGCCTAGTAGGTCTAGAATAACAAAACTGTACAGTATCCCTTAAAATGCATTTATTTGTTTCAATATAAAGATTTAACAACTATTTGCCCAGTTGGCTGGACTTAGGGTGCAACAACAAAAAATTGGACCAAAACACAAAAACAAATACACAAATTACCCCTTATTTGCAAATGTTACCTCATAACCAAGTTTTAGCACATTAAAAAGTTTACAAAATGTAGAACACTTTTACAAATTATTCAGAACTAACAGCATAGGCGGCAGTTCAGCCCCCCACATCAATCCTTGCCCCTGCCATTCCAGTCTGTGCCTGGATAACATGATGCTTGAATGAGAAAGTTGGGCAACTGGAACTGCAAGTTTCCAAAGACAGCTTTGTGCCTCAGCCCAGTGCATGAGCAGCTCCAGCTCCCCGGCACAGTTGGCTGGCGAGAGTGATGTGGGCATGCTCGCTGTTCTGCCTGCTGCGTTCTCTGCAGCATTGAGAGAATGACTCGGTTGGTAAATGCAGAAATAATTTTTTTAAAAAGTACAAAATTTACCCTGAAGAAAAATAAAATCAATTTTAAAACCACCTTGGCTTTAACTAAGTTACATTAAAAGCTGCAAGACAGATTTAGAGCAATAGCACTGAGTACAAGATCACAAAACTCAACAGATGTGTTATGTATCTTGTCACTGTAAATATGAAAACATCAAGGTTGACCTCTGTCTGCCTGTTGAAACCTTCCACATACCAGCAGAAGGGCTGACATATGCCCTCTTCCTGATTTTTTGGCCTTTTCAGAGCTTTAACTGCTAAGACTAATTTGATTCATAACAGTCTGCCTCTAGTGAAACAATTGCAACAGCAAAAAAACCCCAGCCCATCTATATTTTTCCATTATCTATAAATGTATAGGAAACCAATGCCTGCAGTTTAGACACAAGACTTAGGACATAAAGGTACAGTGTTTAAATAGTTGCAAATAGCTGTTTCTGAAAGGAAATACAATTAGGTTTTACAAAACATTATCCAATATACAGAAATATCAAAACCCTGACTAAGGCCAGAGACAGAGGGATAGAACTGCTACACTGAGGTACTCTATAATCTTAAGGTGTGCAAATGAACCGCCTGTTCCTGTCTCCCAGCTTCAGCAAGGCAGCACCTGCTTAAGCACAGGTGGGCTTTGCTTATTAGCAGTGTTTGTCAAGCCCTAAGAAGCTGAACCAGAACCAAATATAGGTAGGTGCTCATAGACTGTGGTCTTTCATTGATTTATGTAAGTATGACCAAGAGCTGTTAATTTGCACCCTGCAAAGGCAACAAAGTGGAATTTCTTCTTTGGTGTTTAAATAGAAGAACGCTGAACACATAGACAGAGCTCAAACACTGCACACGCTGTCTGAACCCTTGCAAAGTAGCACTGCACGTGTCCTGGACAGCTAAAGCCTTGGCACCATAATTTTAATGTCCGTTGGCCAGTGCCAGACATTATGGTGGATGCAGAAGTTTTACTAGCGCCCTCTTGTGCTTTGGAGTGCTGCTTACTCAGTCTGCATTAACAAACTGATCAGTAAACAATTTTATTGTAGTTACTAATGCTGCATGTATGGATGTGCTTGGAGAGTGTCTAAATTTAGACTGTCTTTCACCAACAGAGTAATCAATTCATCATCCTAGTTTTGTTTACTAGCAAGTGTCTCCTATTTTCCTTTTTTTTTTCTTTTCTTTTTTTTTAAAAAAAACATAGAGGTCTCTGTTCACACACCTCTGACTACTTAAGAAAAACTTCTCTGCACAGTCTAGCCATCAGCACTGCAGATGATTTTTTTTTTTTTTCCTGGCAGCGGACAGCAAATCAATCCCAAGATGGAGAGTGAGATTTTTACAATCAGCTTAAACATTTCTAAAACTTGGGCCACTGCTGAAAGGGATAGTCTGTGTCTGGCCACACAGTCCCACTCCTGTTCTGCACCGTGTCGAGTCCTAATGTCTTCCTAACCGTTAACATTGGGACAAAAGAACAATTACGAATATTTGACCAGGAAAAGCCAGGACCATCCTTTTCAATAGTACACTGCACTAGTGCAGTGTAAAACCACATCTCCAGGTACAGTGCATCAGCCAGTTAGTTTGACCTCGACTGTATCCATAATACCACAGGAGATAATGCTGATTAGCTTTCAAGAATAGCAATATAATTTTGCTTTTTTCAGCATAAATAAGCAAAAAAAAAAAAAATCACCCATAAAAATCATAGCTGCCCATAAAACAAGCTATTCAGGGAAAAGAAAATCATCCTCTGTCACTAAAAAGAATAAATTCCATAAGAAGATTAAGTAGTCTGCTTTCCCATTCAAACCAGTATCCTGCAAATTAGACAAATATTTGTCTATCTGAGGAAGGTTCCAAACAGATGCCAGAGATAATTGAGCATAAGGAAAATCAAGTTACATGACACAGTGGCTACAGCAGTTCTTGTTCCCTTTCTGATCCTGTTCTTCCCTGTATGTGAATCATCTTTGCTCAGCTATGCTGATGCAGCTTCTTGGGGAGCCATAGCATAAGACCAGCTGAAAAAATTAAGTTTAAAACTAACCTTGAAAACAAAAAGCGGGGGGCAGCAGAGAGGGAGGGAAAATTTAACTCCCCTCCCTCCCTTCAGCAGTAGAGTGTACAGCTCTTCACAAGCAAGGGAGCCAACACGGCTTACTGTCTAAGAAAAGGGGAGTGCGCCACGGCCTCCCCTCCCTCCTCAACCCAGTTGCATCCTGGCACTGTTTTACAGCAGCTCTGACACTCCTAATAGCCTTTTGACTGTAGCAGTCAATTTAACCCTCTCTCCCCCAAATTCTCACATTCATTTAGTCATTTTAGTAACATAAACAGCATAGACCAGTTCTGGAGGCTCCAGACCCAGCATAAGGTAAGGTGGGGAAGGGAAGCCTGAGTTCCCTTTTGGTACTGATGAGCTGTTGTGGCAGCTCATCCCAAACTGTGCAATTCTGCCCCCGATTGCTGTGAGGCCGAGACCTCCCTAGACCACAATGGCAGCAGCATCCCAGAGAAGGGCATAAGCCACGGCACACAGCCACAGAGCCGCTGTGCAGAGGGCTGGTGGGAGCAATCGCGTCCGGGGGTCTCCAAGCAGAGCCCCATTCTGGGGAATTACATGCAGACGCCCGCTCTGCAAAGGGCCCTGGGGCTTGCGCTAGGGTCGGGTATGCAAGATGCCCATTGCTGCTCCTGAACTTGA